>NC_069091.1:800821-971803 GCF_947172395.1 Bicyclus anynana | reverse complement strand
TCTTAAGTAATATTATAAGCAGGTAAGATTTGGTGTTTTGTTTATTTGTCACAGTTTAATTTAAATCTATTAACTAATTTTAAAATTCTTATGCTATTAGCAACTTCTTCACTGCTTAACATAGGCTATATTCCCCAGTGTATTTCCACAGGAATAGGAACTACACAAGTGAAACTACAGGATGTCAATTCTGTATTAGAATGGGTATCCAAAGCTGCACTAGTAAGATCTTACCAAATTTGGCTAGGCAGGGAGAACAACACGAGTGGAGAAGGGGAGTGTTAATTGATTGTCAAGGAATTCCTTAAGCCTACATCCATTTATGTCACAAGTACTGGCCTTTTAACAAAGAGGAAATATTTGTATTTTTGTTTTTAATTAATAAACTCAAAACTTACAAATCAATTTGAAAATTTTTTTCACAAATAGAAAGCCAAATTATCACTGAGTAACATAGGCATATAGTATCATCTCCATATTCCCACTGGAACAAGAACTACATGTGTGAAACTGGGGGGTATTCAATATAATGCTATGATATTATTAACTCCTTATGTTTTGTTCCTTATCAAGACATATTCAGCACACTGCTGAGCTCAAGTCAGAATGCTCCTCTCAGAATGTATAAAATACAATAAAATAATATAATAGTGTTGTATCTTGTCCAGTTACCAGCAGGTCAGCAATTTGAGGTTTAAATCATAATTGTATTAAATCCCAAGGAACAAGCACTATTGTAAACAAAATAGATTTAGAACTACATTTAACAAGCAAGCGAGTTGTTGATATTTTTACCTTCAAAAACATGAGTATATATGACCAACAACATAGTTATATTGTGAAGGGAAATATACAAATATCAACCAATAGCAACCAAATATTATTGTTATAAATATGAAACTCAAACAAAACCTACACACCCTGGTCCCTGAGGTCCCTGATATCTGACATCACCCAGGTTTGGTCTTTTTTAACTCGCAATCTCGGAGGCGCCCAGACTTATACACTGCAGGCCAAAACACCCTTCTCGAATGGCCCTCTAAACCCAGATCCGAGTCTCAGAGGCGAGACACCCTTAGAGTCTTTCTGCCCATCTACACTGCTTTAGCCTTCGAGCCCCATCAGGCAACGCTTGTGCTCACCCAAACCCCCTGTGACGCTGCTTGGGTGCCATTTAGGAGCTCATGACATTATTTTTTTTCTTTTTTTGCATTAGGGTGAAAGAGAATGGGACAAGACAACTTTCCATCCATCATCATTCCAGCCATCATTGGTCTACACCATTTCTCTTCATGAGATAAGTTGCTGATTGCATACTATATTAAAGCCTAACTATGTGCAATGTTTCTCAACAAACAGATTAGAAATGAAGGTAGAACACTGTTTTTATAACAGCCATACAGTATCTATTAACTATAGTTTGTGTCATGTAGGATTCGTTTCACTTTTGAAAGTTTGAGACGAATATCTTAGCATTACATGGATTCAGTCATAAAATTTATTTACTTTTATACTGTGGTCCTTCGGAATGTTAGTCTCTCACACAGTAATCTCAACAAGTAGTTTGTTTGGAATAAAGGAAAATGTCTGGTCTAGATCTTGAAATAGGGACATTCTCTGGGATTTTATAATGTTTTTAATATGTATCCATTAACAAAGTCCAATCAGGTGCAGAACATAGTATTGAATAAGGTTTATTAGAGGAATTTGATTCTGAGCCTGCTTTGACAAAGTTAATTTATCTTTTTCTTGTAGTCAATCCTTTTTGAGCTCTAGCTACTGAAAGACTTATAGATTTGAAGTGCTCTATCATGACAACGTGAGTAAAGACCCCTGTCCAGGAGCACCTTGCATCCAACCAACAAGCGTCTTGCTGTTCCTTTTGCCTCACCACAAGTATATCAAGATTTTTCAGTGGCTTTTCCCCATCATACTAAGTTGCTCTGATCTGGGAGAGTCATTTGAAATTCATTAAGATTTTAATAAAAGAATTTTAATAAGGCAGGGGACCAGTCATATAGCAAGGTGCGTCACTTCAGTGCAACCGGGATGCAGAACTCACCTAAGGATAACAGAATCATTTTGGATTTCTAAATTCATTGCATGCACTTTGTGGCTGTCATTTTCATCTTGTTGTCACTATTCACATATTTATTTTAATAGTATGTATTATAAACATCATACAGGTGACTGTCACCATACCCATGCTATCTACATACACTTTAGCATTAGTAAACATAATAGTTTCCCTCATTCAGAAAGAGTATTGACTATAAATAGTTATCTATGGGTGTATTATTATGACTCAGTCTTATTGACCAGCCATCATTCTTAGGAAACAACTGAGTCATCTAACACAGGGTATTATTGTATGATGAATGTGCTTGTGCACTCACTTTTATGTTTTTGTAAACAAGTATACAGTAAATTAATGTTTCTATTTGATAACAAAAACATTTGACTACAACTTTTAGACTGGATGTGGAGTCACTACTTAAACAATCAAATACCAGATAGATACTGGTGGCCATTTGTGGTACCACAGAGGATTTTACTTTACTGCACTGGCGTATAGATGAGATCTCCTATACATAACAACCAATGAGCTCCTCAGTGTATGAGTTCCTGATGGATTACGATATCCAGACTAGCTTGTTCGAGAAGCTTAGCAGGCTACTGAACTATGCGCATCATGACATATCTCGTGACGACAAAATGTCATATTGGTGACCAATAGCGGTGGATCAAAAATATCGCTCTCTCTTTCGTCCCATTGCAATGAAAGAGAGAGCAATATTTTCGCTATTTGACGCTGATTGTCGCTGCGGAACCAATATAATATATATAGCTGCACTTTGCTTATCTAAGCATTACATGTAACAGTGTCTCCTTTTCTTCCATGCTCTGCACAGAGGACTGTCAGTCATACCTAGAATTGCAATGGAAGGTGTTTGTTTAGTGGACAGTGGCCCATTATTATCAGTCGTCTCAGTTTGTCACGATTACGATGTATAAGTTGACACGTGTGGTGCAAGGCGTGGTAGTGGAGGCCTTTGCTGTTGATTTGTTGAATACATTCAACAACCGCTTTTTTCAGGGTGACGAAGAAGAGAAGTGGGCAGAGAAGGCGGTGGACAGCCTGGTGAAGAAGTTAAAGAAGCGGAAAGGCGCCATCGAAGAGTTGGAGCGTGCGCTGTCTTGTCCAGGCACGCCATCCAAATGCGTCACCATACCCAGGTCGCTGGATGGCCGGTTACAGGTGCGGCCTAACATTTTATCTAGTTTAAAGTTGTTTTTTTTCAGCATAGTCCAGTGTTTTAGTTATCCATATTATAAAACTAGGAAATATACACCACTTAAAATGGGCAGCAGAAATTGTGTCAAATATGGTTGAACTAGTCAACTCCTGAGACTTCTTGTTAGTTTGTGTATGATTCTGTTTTTTACAAACCATGTCTATTTTTGAGATGAGAGGAAAGTTGCGTATGTGCTCTTCCTCTGCTCCAAGGTTCAATTTGACTATACTAAATTTTATTTATTGATGTAGTGACTTACATTCGCATTTATAATATTAATTTCAATATATTAATATTAATCCTACTAATATTATAAACGCGAAAGTTTGTATAGATGTTTGTTAGTCTTTGAAAACTAAATTTTACGCGGACGAAATTGCGGGCGTCCCCTAGCATGAATATATTACAGCAGTTTTATTCCAAAAAAGTGTCTGTCTGTCTGTCTGTATGTTACCCTCAATGTATGTAGCTTTACCTATTTGAATGGATTTGGCAATTAAGGCAGCATTTAAAAGCTTTTTACTAAACTTACATTTCATATAATATTTGAACCAATTCAGACCTGTAAACTTTGGGAGATCTCAAAAACAATGATTTTATAAATTTTTTTTAGAAAGTTTTTGTCCTAAAAGAACTTGAGCGATACTTGTTATAATTTATTTAGAGTTTGTCTGATTGCCCTTTAGGACAAAAGCCTTTTCCACAATTCTTGATCCATTGCAGATTTTGCCTGGATGCCCTCTGTCACCTGTCTTATTTTGTCCCCCCATTTCTGTTTTGGCCTTCCTTTTTTACTTTGCATATGACGCTTGTTACCAAAATTAATATTTAGATTCTACACGTTCCAGGTTTCCCATCGCAAAGGGCTACCACACGTGATATACTGCCGCGTGTGGCGCTGGCCCGACCTGCAGAGCCATCACGAGCTCAAACCGCTCGAGATATGCCAGTATCCCTTCAGCGCCAAACAGAAAGAGGTATGCATCAACCCTTACCACTACAAGCGGGTCGAAAGTCCGGTCCTACCGCCAGTTTTAGTGCCAAGACATTCAGAGTTCGCCCCTGGACATTCTCTATTGCCTTTCCAAAGGACAACAGAACCTGCGATGCCCCACAACGTGTCCTACTCAGGATCCGGGTTTCCTCCATCCGCCTCATCAGAACTGCCGGACACTCCACCACCCGCGTATTCACCGCCGTCAGATGACAGTGAACCCCCGGGGGAAGTCGCGCCGGTTTCATACCAAGAGCCTTTGTACTGGGCGTCCGTTGCGTACTACGAACTGAACTGCAGAGTCGGGGAAGTGTTCCATTGCAACAGCCATTCGGTAGTCGTGGACGGTTTCACGGACCCCTCGAACAACAGTGACAGATTTTGTTTGGGACAATTGAGCAATGTGAACAGGAATTCGACGATCGAGAACACGAGGCGTCACATAGGGAAAGGCGTACATTTATACTACGTCGGGGGCGAAGTGTACGCTGAATGTTTGTCGGACGCCGCGATATTTGTGCAGAGTCGCAACTGCAACCACCATCACGGATTCCATCCGTCCACTGTCTGCAAAATACCTCCAGGGTGTTCGTTGAAGATTTTCAACAACAGAGAGTTCGCTCAGCTTCTATCCCAAAGTGTCAATCACGGTTTCGAAGCTGTCTACGAGTTGACAAAGATGTGCACGATCCGTATGTCCTTCGTGAAGGGGTGGGGAGCCGAGTACCATAGACAAGACGTGACGTCGACGCCATGTTGGATAGAGATACACCTCCACGGTCCGCTGCAGTGGCTGGACAAAGTGTTGACTCAGATGGGCTCGCCGCACAACGCGATATCGTCTGTGTCCTAACCGTGTTTTACACCACCATCCCCACCGGTTTTTGACGTATTTTTATTTCGGTTTTTTAATCTCACAAATTTTTTATGTATTGCATTTATTGTTTTGTTTAGTTAGACTACTTAGTGATGGGCCTTCAAAATTTTCCCTGCACTAATATTTCCATTAAAATGGGAATGTGATGTACAAGCCAGATTATTCAGTGGATGTTACCTCTGAATAATCTATTATATACTGAAATAATATTACAACATTGGTCTATACTAGAATATATTTCTAGGCTCAGAAATAATGTTTTGCATGCAAGAAATTGTTCAAAACAATTTTTATTGAAATTGATTTAGTATTGGAATTTGAAACTGCCTACAGGGTTTTATTCGATTCCTCCCCTTATGTAATATTATGTATTAAAGTTTGAAGATCCATCACTTTTAAAATATTTTTCAAAAACTTATAATTTCTATACATACATTACCAGCATTATGGTATATTTTTTTAAAACAAAATATGCACATTGTTGCCAAGTAATAGTTTTATATTTTTCTCAAAATAAGTATAGTCTGGTGGTTAAGGTGAGCTTTCACGGTGCTATTGCAGACAGCATAAAAAAATTAAACACTTTTATTTTGCTACTTTTTTATTGAAAACTTACGTCTGGGCATTAAGAAATTGAAATAGTACACTCAAAAAATAATATAAATGTAGTTTTGCATAAAACTTTTAAAAATAATTCTTGATACAAACTTTTTTATGAGCAAATCAGTTTCTCAGAAAATAAAATGCTTACAATTTTTTTTTCTTTTGGTCTATTCACCTTGACACACCATAAAAGTATTTTAAAAAATCGTAGCTCAAATGATGTGTCCAACATGGAAGATAAACGTAAGACGTATATTTTAAGTGTACTTGTATTTTATTAACATAAAGACATACATTGAAAATGAGGGAATATTTGAATTATGAATAACTGAATATTAAATATTGAATATTATACTCGTGAATGTTCATTATAATGACAAGTTAAAAGATATTATTGCTGTAAATAGGTTTTGACTAAAAATGTGGTATCGCTTGGTGTTTCCTTATTCTATGAATTCAAGAAGTGAATTAAAAAAAATAAACAAAAATTTTTTTTTTGAAGTTTTTGTTTTATTGTGTAAGTTATGATAAAATTACTTCATGACAAACGTTTTTTTTTTAGTTTTGAACCCTTGACTGACTTATTTTAGGCAGGTATTCAAAGCTTCTTCAATAGAGATTTAATTTACATTTTTTTATTCTTTACAAGTTAGCCCTTGACCACAATCTCACCTAATGGTAAGTGATGATGCAATCTAAGATGGAAGCAGGTGAACTTGCTAGGCGTAGGATGAAAATCCATACTCATTTTCCATAGATATTTAATTTACATCTTGGGTTTATAGAATTAAGTGTCACCATAGATTACGAGTAGTTGCTAGTTTTGGATGCGGTATGTCAAGGTATTGTAATTATACGAATATTGATTAATATAATTATTAGTGTCCATTCAAATGGGCCTGTTATGAGAGTACAAATTTTCAGATATTATTAAAAGCTCAAGCTGTGTTGGAATAAATCCTAAAGGTTGCATTAAAATATAATAAGTTATTCTATAATATTAGGCAACAGTAAAACTTTTGAGCAAGTACATTTAAATGGACACATTTAAGCTTTCTAGTTATGAAAAAATGCAATTTTTTTTATTATTTTTGACTTTTATATGATTAAAAATGTAGGTGTAGGTTTATGACGTGGCTCCTTCAAATGATAATTATTATTATTAATAAAAAATTTTACAAGTTTTATTTGATCTGTCTTTGATCAGCGAATTGTACATGCCATATTTAACTTATTACTATTTTGTTTCAATGTAAAATAAAAATAAATTTATGAAATAAAAAACCTTATTTTTTGCAAAGTAAAGTGGACCTAATCACTTTTTGAAGTTTCTGTACTTTGCAGACATTTTATATTTTTTTATTTTAATTTTTGGGAGCCACAAAAATTAATTCTACTTTACTGTAAGGAATTGTGTTCGAAATAGTAATTGATAGAAATAATAAGAGTAAACTAAGTGTTTAGTAAATATATCCTAAGTAAATGTGTATCTGTGGAGTTTTTTAATTTCACTAATTATATTGTATAGTCAAGACCAAATTTGTGTAAAAAAATAATAGATTTGTTTTTTCGAAATTGATAAATATGTATTTTATAATTTTGACAGGCTTAAGAATGTGCCATCGGTGTATATTATGTATGAATGAAATGAATAATGAAAAAAAAAATTATAATGAAAATATTCGTGTGTAAAGTTGTTTTTTTTTGTTATAAGAAAAATAAGTTTTTTTTTAAATTGTAAGATTTTGTTATCTACTTATATAATGTTTCTTTAGCAGCAGTTAAAAATTGGATTTAAACTTACTACATGATTTAATAAATAAATAAGAAAATGCAGAGTAAGAAAAAACTTTTAATAATCTCGGTATAAATATTCATGTTTCAAAAAGACTTTCTAACCAAATTTGGGACACGCTCAGGTAAATTTTTTTTTAAATTTTGATTGATCTCAAAATAATATAAGTATCTACGTTTTTAGTTCCTCTAAAGATCACTGGGGTGTGTCCTTTGCCTTATAAAAGTGCATTCAATTGATAAAAAATAATAAAAAACTATGATTATTATTATATTAGAAGCAGCTGTTACTTTGCGAGAGTGACTATAAACAAAAATGGATTAATTTTGCTATTCTCCGCGTAAAATAAACCAATTTTATTAAATGAATCAACAATTTTAACAAACCTCAAACTTTGAGCAATATTCACTATTTGTTCATTCACTACTAGACCCGTAGACCAATCTGCAATTTGTAAAATATATTTTGTATAATACTCCGGAGAGTAGTAAAAATAAACATATTATTGTAATAATATTATGGTGATCTATAATTACATATATTTAGAGTAACATTTTTATATTAGAAAAAATATTTACACAGTGAAATATATAATTTAAATATTATTAAAAAGTAATATAACCAGTAATTTCAATTTAAAAACGTATATTATGTATGCACAGGTAATGTATATAATAATAATTATTGAAAGCTATTGAGGAGTGATTTTAAATTAAACTCATGCACAATTTTATTTGCAAATAGCATACAGTGACTCCCTGGGATATTGATTAGGTCAAATATTTGATAATTATTATTCAATTGCAAATAATACTTATTTACAAGCAACAATATCAAATTACAAAAAATGTTTACAATCAACAATATTAAATTGCAAAGAATATTTGTATCCGACAATATCAAATTGCAAAGAATCTTTGCAATAGAACAATGTGAAACTGTCCTTGGTAATTTGTAAAGTTTCGCGCGGAATATAACAAAATAGATTGTTTCTATATATAAATGTCATAGAGTAAAGTGCCTACAAGTAACCTATTGTATACAGCCGTCCATAAAGCGCCTACTACATTTATAGTATATTCGTAGCACAGTTCGGTGAAAGATTTAGTGAAAAATAAATATTAACTATAGTTATACTTAAAGCCGGAAATAATCGTTGTGTAGACGAGCATCTTACGTACGTTAGAAAATTATGTAAAAGACAAAGAACATCATTGGCATTTTTTGTAAATCTATGGTCTAATAAAAAAGCTAACAGAATAAAAATAAAATAATGCTATTTATATTTTAATCTGCTACTTTAAAACAGTTTTGTACTGTAGCAATATTCATAACATTATTTTATAACTTATTGACACTACTTAGTATACATGTGTGTTAAACTGTTATATTAAATAATAATTAATATTTACATTACTAAGTGGAATTCATTTAACAATTATCTAGTTCATATTGTGAATATTGATATTCTGCAGTGCCTTTGACACCACGAAGTCGCATGCCTTATTTATACGTTTATTGATATATTTTATTATAATTTAATAAATAAATTAAATGTAACTCTGTGCCTAAATTCACTTTTTAAGGGCCTTAATTGAAGATAAAATATTTATTAACTATGTTACTAAATATTTTATATTCAATTAATACTATATACAGGGTCATATTAACTTGACTAAGGGCGCGACCAAACTGGCGCGTTTGTCGTCCCATTCACGGTGCCAATCAGAAACGTTTATTTATCGGCTCGCTCTGTGATTGGTGGAAATTAAAATGGACACATGAACGCAATTGTAAAAGAATATTTAGTGTGCTCTGGATCTTACGGTTCTAATGCGTTAACTATGTTCTGCTAATGAGTTTTATTATTATTTAAAACAAAAGAATTTAATTTATAAATATAATAATAATTTAAAAATTGAATTATAATTTTCGCCATGGTATTTTTATAAATCTAATTGTTATTAGAACATACTTAGCCTTCAGATATATTATTTCAGAGAAATCTTTTTAAATTCTTGCGTGTAGCGAAATTGCGTCCGAATAATTTATGTGTTTTGATTGGTACGACGCAGGATATTATATTATGATAATAGACACCACGATGTATTGATTCACTTGAAAAATATCTCGTTTATCATCTATTTGCGTGTAAGAGTAAGTTAATAATTTATTGTTATACAGCCTTCCTAATGTTGAATACATTAACCATAAAATTATACATATAGTACGATTATTTATTTTCGGACTGTTCAATTTAAAAGATTTATGAAGAGATAGGTCAAAGCATCCATCAAATTCAAAATCTTGAATGTGATATTTTTTTCGATTTTACAGACGAAAGTTGTACGTCTTTAGTGTGGCCTTCGCTTTATGATTCCAAATTATTATTACAGATTATTTTGACATTTTGTTAATAAATAGTAAGCAAAAAAATCCTTATAATTTGTAAAATATTAATTTCCAAATTGTTATTAAAAATCAGACAATGTAAATACAGCATTTTTTTAATTAATGGTATATTATTTATAAATTATATATTTATCGTTTTATGAGCTACAACTACAACAATAATTAATAGGTACAAAAATTTTGTATACTTACTTTTTTTTAACTGACTTCAAAAAAAGGAGGAGGTACTCAATTCGTCTGTATGTTTTTTATATGTGACTTCCGTAAACATGTTTTGATAGTTGATATAGAGAAACCACATTAGAAACATGGATTAAGATTTAAAATAATTTTCTTCAAAGTAAAGTGGACCTAATCTCTATTATTTGAAATTCACTTTATTTTAACGAAAATTGAGGTTTAAATCTTAATTCATGTGTAATAATTATGGCCGTAAATGTGCGCAAAGTTTTTCATAATGCACGTTCGCTAATGCGTTGGCCAATAGGTTGACTAATATGTTGGCCATTATATTGGCCAATATTGCCCTATTTCCAATAGAGCGGTGTTTCGAGGCAACCACAATAATTGACCAATAACTTCAACTTGTCAAACATTTGTCCAAATGTTTACTTACACGTTTCACATCAAATTAATTTTGCGCAAATTACTCGTAGATTGAAAAGCTCTGCAAAAATATTTCGTAGTTTTAAATGTTTATGTATGTGTCGTGCTATATAAATTCAATTATGTATGTATAATACTATAAATATATAAATGTCAAAAATGTACACACGTTGTCCTGGTCCGTTTTTATAAAACTATTTCGTTGAAAACAGAAATAGATACATCTTATTGTTTTAAAGCTATGACACAATTTTTAATTTTTAACAATGTGAATTAGCTGTAGGGCTATTCTGAAGCAATGTTTTCATAACTCTACAGTGTAAATTTCTTATTCTATCTCAAAGTCTCTATACCTCTCTACATGTAGTTATCGTGTTTGAGAGATATTGCGGTGAATTCTTAACTCTCAATTCTGTGTTGTAAAAACATCGTTACAAAACAACGTCGCTATTCAAAATTATTTCAGATCAAACTGCGTAGGCGTGAATTTCTTTATTTCTTTTATATTGGTCTAGCGGACGCCCGCGATTTCGTCCGCGTGGATTTCAGCTTTTCACAAATCCCACGTGAACCATGGATGCTATTATACATATGAACCTTCCTCTTCAATCACTCGAATTATTAAAAAAACCGCATCAAAATCCGATGAGTAGTTTTAAAGATTTAAGCATACATAGGGACAGAGAAAGAGACTATGTAGTGATGACAGATTTTTCTATGTATTGGATGACGGATAATATTATGTTGACCTAACTATACTGAATTTACTCGTGAACCGCATGGTAAATCCATTTAGCAATAAGGGAGATTTCTGCTATTAATTTCTGTTATATTAAGGTATGTTTGTTTGAATGAATCGCTCAGCCTCAGTTTTATGAACGCTATATACATATTAGGCATTATTGTATTAATTATTATTATAATTAATTAAAACCTTATGGTCTTTGAAATATGGTTCAAAGATATGTCGCAGATGGCCACAATAAGATAAATTTTAAGCGTATTTGGTCACAAATGTAACTATACGTTTGCGCAAAGGTTGGTCAAATGGTTTGGCAAATGTATTGTTGCATCTGTGGTCTTCCTAATGGATGCCATTGTAACGTGTAACTTTTATTATGAATATTTTCTCCGTTTAGTACATAATTAATAAAGTTTCTTTTATTTAGAAATTGTTTTGTTATTTATTTTCTACTTTGATGACCCACTCTATATTATATACATACTAGAGGACGCCCGCGACTTCGTCCGTGGATGAATTGAAGAAACCATGGATTTTCCAGGATAAAAAGTAGTCTATGTGCTAATCCAGGCTATAATATATCTTAATACCTTTCAGCTAATTCGGTTCAGTAGTTGGGGCGTGAAAGAGTAACAAACATTCATATCATCAAAATCATCAGTTTTCGCTAATTTCGGGAAACCATGATTTTTTTGGGATAAAAAGTATAAGCCTATGTGTTCTCTATATCTATTCTATATAATCTATTTCCATTCCAAATTTCAGCTAAATCGCTTCAGTAGTAGCGGCGTTATAGAGTAACAAACATCCAAACATACAAGCTTTCGCGTTTATAATATTAATAGGATGTATATTTTTTTAAAGAATTAATTACCGGACAAAGCAGATGATCTACCGATGGTAATTAAAATATTATTACACGAATATAATCATCTATGCACAGAGCAACACTTATTTGTATACAAACACGTCCGAGGATCAACCTGACTCGTAGGTTTTATATTTATGGTGCCTGTAGGAATTTATATACTTCGGCAACCATGCCTTTCGGACTAGAACAACAAGGGAATATAACACCATTAACTTTTTATATCCGATCTGGAGGGTTTTTTTACTGAAATTTGGCAGACAGTTTTGCAATTAAACTTAGAAGAAAGATATGCTTATTATGTATTTTATGGCCTGAGTCTGACCTAAGACTCGAAACCAAGGAACTAGTCATTCAAAGCCACTGAGGCTAGCCACCTACAACTCCTACAAGGCAGTAAGTTACTCTTCGGCTGTAAGTAGGTCTGTCCACAGCCTCTTTTATTAGAGTGCGCGCAAGATAAGTTAGCGCGCAACTGGCGGCGCAATTATGTTGCGTTAGTGATCTGTTACCCGCCAAGAGATAGATAGAGATAGACGACAAGATGGTGGCACTTTTGATTAGTTCCGATTTTGGCCACGCGCAAACTTATCGTGCGCGCATTTTACTTCATGTTTGGAAGCTGACAGAGCAAATATTCTTCAATGATTTGTACTTTTCTGTTCTGTGAGTTGCACAAATTGGACGGCAGTCGATATTGGTGTAATAAAGGTAATTATTATCGAATCAATGCTTGTATGGTTCTAAATCGGTGGCAGCAAGATAATAGGCGAAGCATTAACTGCATAATGTGTTTGTAATTTAAAGTAAATTGCATTAGGAGATTCGTCTGGTAAACGTGGGCCAATCTTTTCTTATTTAGTAGAAGTGTGGAGCAGGTAATTACTTATTCGAGTCCTACTATACCTATCTATTCTATATCTTCTATACTTATAATAAATATGTAGAGAGGTCAATTCTGTACCTACATGAAATATATTTCCAAAAGTGATACACGAGGATGGTTTATTTATTGGTTGGGCTATCGCCCAGGGGCGCCAGGTAGATCACAAAGGGGCGCCGCAGGCGAATTGTGAAAAATTAAATTTCACGCTGATGAAGTCGCGGGCGTCTGCTATGCTACTAAATAAATCCATTTGTTCGTATGTGCCTATAGTTATAGAAGCTTAGACCCGCCACGCTGTTCCAATGCGTGTTGGCGGGCTTTGGGTGATAATGCACTGCGATTCATGTTTTATGGATATGTTTTGTCATGGCACGGCATCGCTGTCTCAAGTTCTATAATTAAAATAAGTTATGATATATCCGATTGTATCTTTCTTCTTTCTTATATATAAATGCGAAAGGTCATCACGAAAGCTCGAAAACCGCTTGACGTATAAAGATGCAATTTGGCAGGGAGGTAGCTTACAGTTAGCAGATATCCGCTGAGAATGGATTTTGCGATAGGGCCGGATTAAGAAGGTCAAAGGTCGGACGAAGTCGCGAGCCTGCTTTCCGAACCGGTGGTAGAATCTTTACAAATAGTCAACTGACGTATCAAAAGTGCTTGTAAACTGAGCCTACTTGAAATAAATAATTTTTGATTTTGATTTTTGATTTTGAGCGTCCGCTAGTTGTATATAAAGGAAAACTGGAGCACTTTCTAGGTACTTACTCACTCAATAGGTATGACAGCACATCAAGTGTTACACAAGTAATTGGCGCGTATTTCCCAATGACCTGGATCCGAAGCACGTGTCAGCGTTGAATGGACAACGACGCGACAGAAAACGCCTTCTAATTATATTTTTATTTGTCTATCTACATCATTATCAACTGATGGATGTCCACTGGTGGTCAAAGGTCTACAATAACCACAGTCAGTTGGAGCTGACAGCGGAGTCTAGCTCTGCTGACTGCTGAGCTCGAGTTTCCTCTCAGAATGAGAGGGGTTAGGCCAATAGTCCACCACGCTGGCCCAATACGGATTGGCAGACTTCACACACGCAGAGAATTAAGAAAATTTACTAGTATGCAGGTTTTCTAACGATGTTTTTCCTTCACCGGTTGAGACGCGTGATATTTAATTTCTTAAAATCACTTCCCGGACCGAATTCGAACCCACACTCTCCGGAATCGGAGGCGGAGGTTATATCGACTGGGCAAATACCCCTATTATCACAATTACCCCTATTGAGTATTGTCTCGACCAGACGGACCGAAGGACCGATGGCTTTTAACGTGCTTTCGTGAGAATTTCAACAACTGAAAGAGAAAATCAGTACATCATAGGCCGACCCAGGATTTAGTAATCTGAAACCACTTACGCTAACCATAACGAGGTTATCGTTGGACATAGATAACCAAATACCCAAACCATAGTCAATCGGAGTTGGCAACAGAGTCTCTACTGGATATTAAATAAAATGAAATGAAATTGGATAGTGGATACGTATTCTTTTTTCAGCTTATACCTAAGTTGATACTGAAAATTTCTTGAAAGAAAAATACCCAATATATTACAAGACAGGACTTCGTGCTCCATTGGGGCCCCACAGGCTAACCACCGCACCATTAGGGGCAGGCAAACGTATGTAACTTCCTAATTATGCGCCACGTAACAGTGTGTGAAATAATATGCAATTTATCGCGCCCGTGGCCGCGCTTCGAATTCTAACGCCGACCGCCATGGCCGCAGGCTGGCACGCTCCAAATTGGTTCGTTAAAAAATTTTGTGGTTTCTTTTTTCTTTCCTTTCTTTTAAAAGAATATGTAGCCATGATTTTGAATATAACAAATATCTTTATATCTTTTCACCTTCAATTAGTCGTAAAGACTAAAATTCAGTGGCGGATGTACAAATATGCCGCCGCTAGGCTATTACATTTTTACCGCCCCTAATTGTCCTCTGAAATTTGATACATTTTTATTATTATAATTAATTTGTCGGTAAACGCGCCTTTTAATATTTTTAGTACGTACGTACGTTGAATTTTTCATTAAAGTTTTCAAGATTCTTTTATACTTTGTTCAAACTATTTGGGTCTAATTTGCCGCCCTTGCTACTGGTAAATCCGCCACTGCTAAAATTAGATACTACAATAGTTCAATGGGAATCGAACCTCTCGCTATTGAGTAGGGCATTTTTAACCGTGGAGCCATTGAGGTTTCTCTGTTACTCAGTAAGAATTTCGCGGACAGGATCATTGAATCAAATCCAAAGATAAATTAATGTACCTCTTTCTATCCTAAAAGTTAAATAGGTATGTATCTCGTAATTATAGGAAAATTTGTGGTTTAAAATTATACCTTTTTAGGTAGTACATACACCTTATTATTAGATAGGAAGGTATATAATATACCTATTTGAATTAGGCATCTACGATAATATTATTTGTTTTACCCATTCAACTGTGATTACGCGTGCGAAGGTCTGTTACGTTAAGGTCACATTTTCCGCAAATCCGGGAAAGTATGATTGTCACGTCTTGTTTTCGCGTACCTACTTACATACTTACTGTTAGTGCGTGAGGCCTTGTCGTGTTTGTTTACATGAATTTTGGGACAGTGTGCCATCCATACTTTACAATATTATAAATGCGAAAGTAAGTCTGTCTGTCTCTCTCTTACCACAGCTACACCACTGAACCAATTTGTATGAAATTTAGTATAGAGATAAATTGGACCTTGGAGCAGAACATAGGCTAATTTTTCCCGAAAAAATCTATGGTTCCCGCGGATTTGGTTTGTAAGAAACTAAATTTCACGCGGACGGAGTCGCGGGCGTCTGCTAGTTTTAACTATAAACAAAATGAGATTTATGTACTTAATTAATATCAACTACTTACTAAACACTTTAAATAGCCAAGTAAATATTCACCTTTCCCCTCCAACTTAAGGGAAAGCGCTTGTGCTAAAAGTGGGTAGATAGACCGAAGAGGAGACAGTTTCAGGGAATCGATTGTTCCCGAAACTGAGATGTCGCAAACAGCGGTGGAGCGGTTAACAGACGTCGACGTCGCTCTAAGATGTGCATCACGATATATTCTTGACAAGAAAAAAAGTAGGTAATAAAAATATTCAACCGACTAGGGTCGGGTGGGCCGTGCCAACCCTAGAATGGTCCTGTGCCGATTCTGGGCTACCGATATAGAATTCTATTATGATACTAATAATAAAGTTGATGTTGGGGGCCTGGACCACCCTGGCCCACCTTAGGAAATAATCCTAGATACGCCAATGGTGCCCAAGCTGGAAAAACGTGGTAGTTTCTAGAGTCTGGTATAATATGCTTGTTTCTCGGTGGCGAGAGTTTCCATGTAGAAGAGATGGAACGGGTAAGACAATATCTAGCAGAAAATAGTCCGACTTCGGGTATCTAACTCGGATTTCAATCCGGCCCCTTAACCTTTGAGACCATAGATTAAGATTTAGACATTGATGTTTTTTAAATTGAACTTTGAAATAAATTCGGAAATCAGTTTGTTCTAAACTAGTTTAGTTTAGTTTAGGGATGCTAACGAGTATCTCTAGTAATAGTAGAGTGTAATCTCGACGTTTGTCAAAACTCGTCTGGGTAAAGGCAGACATAAACATGGCGGGTAAACTCAAAGCCAAAATTCATTTGTTTTACGTAGGGTTTTACAAGCACTAATGGTGATAAGTAAAGTCGAAAACTTTAAATTAAAGATACGAGGGTTCCGGCGTCTTGTGCCATGTCGCTTTATGCCGCTGTGTTCTGTAGGTATCAAACCAAAAGTCATGAAAGTTTTTGTCGTGAAAATGGAATAAAAAGACAGACAGATTGACATATTTACACATTTAAGATATTAATTTATTATGACTAATTTTTAAATGCTACTTATCGCCCAATGGAGTATTAAACCTGATTTTTATAGTTCAAAAACATTAAAAAATAATATTATATCTTGCCAGATACGCTAGTTATCAAAAATAATGTAATATTGATGTGATTATTTACGCATATTCACTACCCATGCGTCAGATGACATTTAAAAAATTGATCTATTTTTGGAAATAAAGTAATTTAACGCCTGTTAAATTTGGTTAATGTAGGTACCTGAATATCAAAGTTGAGCTAATTAAATTTATATTTCCGGGATTCTGTATAAAGGTTATGTTTGGTTTATAACTTGCCAATAAACAAAATATTATGTTCGTAATGGCAACATTAAGTTATACCTACCTGTACGTAGGTATAACTTAATGTTGCGGATACATAATAATAATAATTATTATTTTATGATTTATAGAAACTAGGTACTAACAGGCGTACGCGACTTTGTCCACTACAAAACGTAGATAACGCAAGAGAAAGAGAAGTCTCTTTCCCGTTTCTATTATTAACATTATACTTAATTTAAAAAAATACAACCGACTCCAAAACGTTAACGAACCCACGAAAGTAAAAAGGGAAAAATAACATTATTATATCTTCTTATTGATTTACCCACTAATCACTTTGAAGTCGGTGCCATATTACTAAATAAGTATAAAACATGTCAACCTTCGCAGTGTGAATACCTTAAAATAAATAACACAGCCTTAACCAGCCGTGAAATGTATTAGTAATGGAATGACAAGCGTGGGCGGAGACGAACTTTTTTCTTCGGAATGCCTCTCTATTGTCACTCGCAGTGGAACTAAACTAAAGGTTGAGTCTAGTCTATGAAATACAACCTGTTTGGGTCTGAACTATGAGATACACGTGACAACTTGAGATATACGTGTGATATGATACCGACAAAGACCGCCAAGTGATTTAGCGTTTCGGTACAGTGTCGTGTACGTACAATCCGAAAGGGGAGTGGATTTTCATTCTCCTTAGTAAGTTAGCCCGCTCCCATCTTAGATTGCATCATCACTTACCATCAGGTGAGATTGTAGTCAAGGGCTAACTTGTAAAGAATAAAAAAAGTCTGAAGTCCGAAGAACTAGGTACATTTGGAACCTTCATAGCTTTTTTAGTTTTGAAGTTAACGAATTTACCTTTCCAACTTTAATAACTTTAATGTGTTTGTTTAAACTTTAAAATGCCTCATAGGTGCAGTGGTGAGCTTATTATATCTTCGGCTTATGAGCACCTGGTTTCGAGGCCTTGGTCAGGCTATAAAAAATAAAGGCTTTTCTTCCAAAAAAATCCTACTAGCCCAGAGTTTAATTTTAATTAGTTTAATTAGCCCAGGGAATTTTGTGGTAGTCTTCGTACTTCGAAGGACACGGTAAACCTTTGGTCTTGATAATCATCATTCTGATAGTGATTGTATCACAGAACAGACCACGCTAAAAGCTAACGCTTTGGATTGTATGTACCTAGAATTGGAAAATCGTCCATTATCAATCCAATCTACCTTTTCGTCAAAAGTCAAAAACTAGAATTCATTAAATGAAAAATATTGTCTATGTGTAGCCAAGTGGATAAAAGGTATAAAATTATGACAAAAAGGTACAAAAGCTTAAGGATATACGAGACCCATAGAGCAGACGGCGTATGTCTCTGACCAATCAAGCATGCTAATCTGACAGTTAGTGTAAGAGACGATGATTATTTCGTTCATACCGTTTTAACATTAGATATATATAATCGTGATTTCTGTCTTTAGTGTTTTGAGTTAGTCGTTCAATTGAAGTTTTTATGTATGTTAGATACAGATATCATTTTTTATTTGTTCATCACACTAACGAACAAAAAAGATAAACATAAACATTGTGACAGCTAAGAGATATAAAACAACAAGCCTTATCGTTATCGTACGTAGGTACTAGGTATCTAGGTAGGTAGGTAGTCCTTAAAAAGTCTGAAATCGGATTTGAGCAGAATTCCAGCAGAGATGAAATCTAATTTGAACATATTTCTTTTCTACCAGAATAGAGGCATATAGGCACCTATATGGCATCATCATTATCAACCTATATTCGGCTCACTGCTGAGCTCGCGTCTCCTCTCAGAACGAGAGGGGCTAGGCCAATAGTCCACCACGCTGGCCCAATGCGGATTGGCAGACTTCACACACGCAGAGAATTAAGAAAATTCTCTGATATGCAGGTTTACTCACGATGTTTTTCCTTCACCGCTTAAGACACGTGATATTTAATTTCCTAAAATGCACACAACTGAAAAGTTGGAGGTGCATGCCCCGGACCGGATTCGAACTCACACCCTCCGGAATCGGAGGCAGAGGTCATATCCACTGGGCTATCACGGCTAATAAAATATTATGTTATTTTTTTATCTTCAAGGCAAGGGTTAAAATTTAAACAATATAATATGAACAGCCTCGTCGCTGTCGAGTGCTGTAAAGCTGCTTGAGAATTACGATTCATGAGGAAAAATCTTCTTTGACTGATTTCTACCTTTGTTACTTGAATGTGTGCAATCTATACACAATAAAAAACTCAATAGCGTTTGCCAAGTTTCCTTGAAAGCGCACCAGTCTCACAATCTATTATAATAAAGTTAAAATTTTGTAAATAAAATCGTTATTATTTATTACTCGATAATATTTGTGCTAAAATGTGCCATTTTTACCTCATTATAAGTTCTGCAAACTATGTTCCTACTCTACAATTTTATAATCATGAAATAGTTTTAATGATTTTATATTGTTTCATTGTTTTCACATTACAATAGAAACAATAAACTATTACTAATACCCTGTATTACTGTAGAAACTTTTTAAATTAGGCTAATGTTCAGCGTTTGTTTAAAATAGATTTTACTATATCACTTGGGTTAAATTAGAATAAAATCAAAACTTTTGATGGTATTCTGACAGATCACGTCGATTACCACCACGCTAATTTCCCGCCAAAAAAGAAACGTTGTTTTGGCCAGTAGAGTGTGGTATCAAAATATCTCCTTGTTACTTGAAATACCTATATTAGTATAAGAAATCTTTATCAATACTAATATTATATAGGTAAATAAAGTTTGTGATTTTGTCTACAACAACAAGGGGGTAATCTTTGGATCTACTAGACTGAATTTAAAAATTATTTTACCACTATAAAGCCACGTTATTTGTGAGTGTTAAATGTTATATTTTATCCCCGTATTCTCACGGCAACGGGAACTACGCCTGTGAAACTTCGGAGCATCGGATAGTATAATATATTGTTGAGTATACGATCACAGGAAACAATAACAACATAAATAAAGTTATCTAATCTCAAAAAGTTGTCAATTAGGCCGATTTGTGAAATACGTCGAAACCTACGCAAGATCCTCCTTACGAGATTGAATTTCCGCTGTCAGCCATTATGACGCAAGCTCCTGGACTACAATTAACTGGACCGGTTGCTCTTGGCCTTGCGGAACATCTAGATCAATCTGTGATGTACTTCAGTAGTATAGGATTTCTTGGTAGGGGAATAGTACCCCATACTCCAGATGGGTCAGACAATGTAGTTGTTATTAACTCCGAGTATGATGGCCTCTATGACGCAGTGGTATGCGCGGTGGATTTACAAGACGGAGGTCCTGGGTTCGAACCCCGGCTGGACTGATTGAGATTTTCTTATTTGGTCCAGTTTTGAGTGGTGGGAGGCTTTGGCCGTGGCTAGTTACCAACCTACAGGCAAAGACGTAACGCCGAGCGATTTAGCGTTCTGGTACGATGTCGTGTCGTTTTGATCCTGTGGTTAGCCTACGTGATTTTGGATCCTGAGGTCCTCGGTTTGAGGGTTAAGTCAAACTATGAAAAATTAAGCTTTTCTCTTTTCAAGAACTTTTTAGTAGCTGGGAGTTGGGAAACTGGTGGTATACTCCGTTCCTTTTAGAGCACTAAAAGCCATAAGCTACAGTCTTCGTGATAAAACTAGTAGACGCCACAAATCCTAGTACTAGGGATGAAAAGTAGTCTATGTGTTATTTCAGAGTGAAATCTATTTCCATTCCAAATATCAGCCAAATCTCTTCAGTAGCCGCAGCGTAAAGGGGGAACAAAATACACACACACTTAGACACAAACTTTTGCCTTTATAATATTAGTGTGATACCCGTGCGAAGCCGGAGCGGGGAATACACGTTAGTTCATGTGGCTTTGGATCACAAGGTCCCGGGTTCGAGTCATATGTCAGGCTATGTATTATAGAGTTTTATTTTACCCTAGTTTTAAGACAATTTAGTCCCATTTAACTAGAAGAGCACGTTTAACCGTCAGTCCCGTTCAACATCATTACTGTGTCATAGTGGTCGTAATAAAGCCAATATTTAGCCCAGCTCGCCACCCGCAGACGACGCGGTGGGAACCAGCTCTATAATATCCTCTCCTATAAAGAGGAAGGCCTAACTTTGTGGTGGTCGTTAATATGGATCCATGACAGTGAACATTATTTTTTTTAAATAAAATCCATTACCGTTTTAAAGTGTTTGTATTAGATGTCGTTAAGACCTTAACCCTTATAGTCTAGTCTATTAATAAGAATCAATGCCGCGCATCGATACGGGCGGGGGTTCTGTTACCAAACCGCAAGGGCTTCGCCACCGCACGACAGAACTGTTAAACAGCCTAACGCTATAATAGTGCAAGAGCCCGTGGCGTTTTTTCAATTTATTTCGAAACATAGTCAATTACGAGCTCAGGAGGCTTAACACTTACTCCTCAGATTAATAGAGACAAGAACTCACTTTGGGCGTGTTTCTTGAAGGTGATATTATAAGTGGACTATCATTTATTATTACAAAAGAAGTTAAACTAGATATGTCCTAGATTTTTACTCCATTCGCGATTCTTCGGCAAACGCGGGTGACTTCGCTGGGATTTAGTGGGTATTCGGCTCCTACATTTTTTTTTTGAGGACGTAACAGTAAACTCTGTTGGTAATTACGAATAACATCTTTAGGAACTTAAATCCGTCACAGTAAAGTACTTAGTAGCAATTATCTGGACTGGTATAATAACATGTCCTTCAAAGTACCAAGAAATGCGTAATTTATATTTCAATAAAGGCGAAACCAAAGACAATTTAAATAATAAGCATTGTTTTATTGTTCTCTTATTTATTTGTTCGTCCTTTTTTTAATTTTTAACAATGTTAATATAACAATATGCTACACAACACTATTAAAAATTTATATATAAAAAAATCAACCCTTCCGCTGCGGGACATTTGAGTGTCCCAGCAACCGGTGGTCAGGACTCCGGAGTGAGGAACCTCCTCACAATTATTGTTATTTATATGGTAACTGGGGTATGCACCTCCAACTTTTCAGTTGTGTGCATTTTAAGAAATTAAATATCACGTGTCTCGAACGGTGAAGGAAAACATCCTGAGGAAACCTCCATACCAGAAAATTTTCTTAGCTCTCTGCGTGTGTGAAGTCTGCCAATCCTGCATTGGGCCAGCGTGGTGGACTCAACCCCTTTAATTCTGAGAAGAGACTCGAGCTCTGCAGTGAGCTGAATATGGGTTGATAACTTAACTAACTAACTTTATATGGTAACAATCGCAATTGAATATGCACCACTGTCTCTCACAGCACATTGTACGAGCCCTGTTGTAACGAACGACTCTATAAATACAAGTGGCGGGCGCACCACACAAGAGTGTGTGAGTGGACGCCATAGTAGCCAAGCGCGGGAGTATTTGACATCGCCGCGTTCGGATACACTGACCATGTTTGTTATCAAGGTTGGTATTATTCTGTTGTTGTTTTACGTAATCATAATAATAATAAATCATTTAATCACTTAAAAACATATAAATATAGCTAAATATTATAATGAATGGATAAAAAACAGATATCTAAACTAAGAAAGGACTTCGGTATAGGCTTATAGGTGTATAATTATTACAAAGCTATTGATTATGGAAAGATTATGGTATAATCAATGAATTTCAAAAGGCATCTCATATATTTTCTACTTATAATTAAATAAGAATCTTGTATTTGTTTATGCTTTTTCATTATGGTCATAAGTGCCTATTGCGTGAACTGATAATCAAGTACGGCTAACAACAGTTTTTATAAATAGGTATAGAAAAAATAGTTTTTTACCGAGCCGCCCCTGTTTCCTACATCCTACTCAAAATTACCCGATTTGGCGTGGTTTTCAAAGCTAAATTTAAGAGTGAATCATATTTTCTGGACCACTTCGCTTTTCTAACTAATGATAACTGCCAATAGCGATGGCTAACCATGGTTTTCAAAATAAGTTTCATAGCGTAAAATAATTTCTAAATAGCCTAATAACTAATCAAAAATAACCGATATTACGTGGTTTTACAAAGCAAATTTCAAAGACTGTAAACTTACCCGAGGCACCCCGCGTTTCCTGATCACAAATGATGAAATTACTAATCGTATTTTCGGGCTAGGGCTCGAAACTAGGTCATCTAAGCACTAAACCAATAAATCTATGGTTCCTTATTTGAATACATCTATGTATTACATAACACACCTCTAAGTGAAGCTTATAACCATGATTACATAACAAACCTTCAAGTTAAACAGAACAAAGGCCTGCAACAAGTGTGATAATGTTGTCTATAAATCTCTAGAACACCTGTACAATTTGAGATTACAATCATTAAATTGAACACCATTTTTATATGATTACATTATTATAAGATTGGTTAAGTATTTTGTACATTTATTCTAAATATGTGTAATACTTAAATAGCATTTATAGATTTTTTTTGTTAACAACAACGTAATCGATTTCGATAAGAATTTTTAACTATCTGACGCCTCGTTCTTGCGGGAACCGGGAAATAGTATATAGCCTACATTTTTCGCCGACAATGTAACTTTCCATTGGATTTGCCGTAAAACCGTAACAAACAAACAAACTCACTTTAGCATATGTTATACAGTCATAAATTGCATTATTTATAACTTTGCTATGTAATCTTTGACTTACTAAAGCTTAATATTTTCGTATTAGTTTCTGAGATTCTCTAGAAATCATTTGGTGACATAGTAATATGTCACCAAATGACATTATACATATAATATATTATTATTTTTATTTTTCTTAATTTTTTTTGCAAATTATACTTAGTCTAATTATCATATTATTGTCGAATAAATGAAGAGCGGACGACCAGCGGACGCGTTGAATTCTTTACTACGTGAGATCACCAATTTGTCGCTTATTTCATAAACACCACCTTTATTAATGTTAATTAGTGCCTACGCTTTCCATAGATAATATTTAGGACATGTACTTACATAGTACTTATATATTATATGTTTTGCTCATACTCAGATACATAATATTACTATAACGTCGAATTTAACGGTAATGTTTTAGACATTTTAGGAAGAAATATTACGGTCTAAAATGTTTCGCACAATTTTCATACAAACAAAAACGTCGTTGAAGTCCATACATGATATATTCTATATCATTACATACCGCATGCTTTGTCCATATCACATATTGGATACCTAATTGGTATATGATTGAAAAAACCTGATATGAACTTAATTAGATGTAAGGCGTGATAATTTTTTACTTAAGTTATTTTTTGTCACTTTCAAAAGTTTCATACCAGTCCCTCTAGCCACACATTAGTGGCAATGACAAAAATACTTAGGCATTCCTAAGTACAAGTTTTCTATATATTATTGTACAAAAACAATAACCATATCTTTTTAAACTGAAAGTTGTGTTGTAATGTCTATTTGTTGAGCTTAAAGACGAATAACCTGATATTCAAAAATATTTTAAAGATTTTAAATATAAAATGACGTCATTTCATTAAAATAACCAGCCACTTGCCTCATTCTTTGAATCGTATTCAGAGATTTATAGCAACCTTATTGGCTATATAATACTTGTCAACCAATTATAAATTAAACTTGAGTTTTATTAATTATTACACGTAGTTACCGTTCCCGTGAGACTACAGGGATAAAATATAGCCTTTTGACACTCACAAATAATGTAGCTTTCTAGCATAAAAGAATTTTCCAAATCAATTCAGTATTTCCAGAGATTACCCCCACAACACCACAAAGTTTAGCCCTTTATAATATCAGTATAGACTAGATATATTATTAAAGTTAACCTAATATTTGAACCATAAGATAAAATGCTGCTTGGTTGTTTAAATAAGCATAGCATTCGTAGCTCTTCGAATAAATTATGTATTGAATAGATGTAGGCTTTACGTTGCGGAAATTCATTATAAATGGTGACTAATTGATTTATTTTTTTTCTTAACTACGATTTTCGCGTATTATCATCAATACATATAAATAAAATTCAACTGTCTGATTGTAATTTTCAAACAGCTGTTTTCTGAAGTACTTATTACCACAATCGAGTTTTTTTTTTTTTAATTTTGGACTGTCTGTTTGTTTGAACTAATCTTCGAGGCGGCTGTATCGATTTGTACGATACTTTAACTGGAACATAAAGGAGGTTATTAAGCATATAGGCTACTTTTTACCCTGGAAAAATCCATAGTTCCCACGGGATTGGTGTTTAACTAAATTATACGTGGACGAAATTGCTGGCGCCATTGGCAAAAAAATTAACAAACTATGTGTAAAAGAAGTACGTATGTATGTATGTACGTACCTACTCATAAAAATGTACTACCCATAACACTATGCTCTATCTATGATAGGAATGCAAAACGAGCTATTGAGTATTAACTGCGAAGGCGTGGCGTTACACAACATAGCCTAAATAATTTCTAGTCACCTCCAGTCAGTAGTACAAGGAAGGAAATTATTGAAGCCGGCCTATAATTTAGCCTAGGTTGTGTTATGTTGCCGACTGTTTCATCATCCGTATTAAAGTAATACGTAAGTGGTTTGATAAAGCGGTTTGTTATGGTTCTGCACTAACTATTTGCGACAGCGCAAATCCGTAAGTATTAAAGAATCTTCTATATATATATAAATGAATTGCTGTTCGTTAGTTTTGCTAAAACTCGAGAACGGCTGAACGAATTTATCTTATCTTGGTCTTCAAATGTTCGTGAAGGTATAGGGAAGGTTTAAAAGGTGAGAAAAATTAGAATAATTGCCGGAAAAACCATAAAAACAACCCTTTTCTATTTCCCATACAAACGTTTAAGAGTCAAGGGGTAGGGTATGGTAGGGGTAGATTAGTGTAGAGTAGGGATAGGGAAGAAGTGCACATAAGTCAAAGCGAAACTTGACCGGGTCCACTAGTCATTTATAAAAAAGTGGTGTTAGCAACAGGATTACTATTACATAATATTATTATGATGTGCATAAAATAACAAAAAGAAAATATTATTAATTATAGGCTTCTATAGGGGTGAATGCTTCCTCCTTTTTCGCTCGTCTGTCTGTCCTAGTGTTGTTTTAGTGATCCAAATGTCACCGACTTTTCAAATTATTTCATCAACCCATTTTTCTCTTGGTCTACCGTTTTTCCTTTTGTTAATACATTTCTTTTTTTGACAATGTTCCAAAGCGTATAATATTTTCTTTTGTTTTACTTAGTCTCTAGTATCTGTGTATTCTGTGCGTGTTTAATAAACTCCTTTTAATTAAACACTAAAGTATATTTTCTACTCGTACCTATCTGTTAATGTTCATGGCCTCACGACTCAGAAGGTAACGCGTCTACTCGAACAATTTATTGATGGCCTAACGAATGTAGATGCGTTACAGTGATAACAAATTAATCTTCATCAAATCTCGAACTCGTAGCACACATTGTACGGCCCTCGTAGCAAGGTCGTTACGAAGATGCGTAGACTCATCTTTACCTCTACGAAATGTAGTTATTGTGCTATTATCTATGACATGAAAAATATAATAAAAGCATTCCTGAAGCTTTTGCTATTCGTCCTTTTCCTGGTTTCTTGCATCTGATTGACTTCGAGATTTTTTTTTCTGATTTTTTTTTGTAGTTTTTTCCTAAAACAGTTCGATACCGAAGTATTAACTTAACTATTGTATTTTTTTCAATCTGTAAGATTCTGAAAGTTGGCCCCAAAGATTGGCCATTGAAATATTTTTTATGTTTTTTACCCGGAATCTGGTTAACCGGTCTTTTATTTTTATGAAATCTTTTTTTTATTATTATTATTTAATGGCTGATATTTTTTAAAAGCTTCACTTTTCCTTCAAACTACCATGTCCTATTCTAAGTAATATTGTAAATGCTAGAGCTGTAAGTTTGTTTATTTGTAACGCTTTCACGCCTAAGCCACTAAGCTGAGTTTAAAAATAGTTTACTAATTGAAAGCTACATTTTCGACAACTTGGTTATATTTTATTACCATATTTCCACGAAAATGGGAACAACGCGGGGAAAATATATAAAATCATGGGGATCCGTTAGTAATTTAAATAAATACCTCAAACTTCTTCTACCTATAGCAATTTGGTTTTCTGTGCTTTTAGGTAACAGTAACTTGTTGTTAACCTCAATATTTACGTGATGTTTAAGTGTTACTATGGCATAAATAAGGTCGTAATTAAGGTAGTTCTTGGGCGAAAAGAAGTGATATCTCTCAATCAATCAGTAAATAACTTGACACATATCTGCAACCTTGAGACGGCACGCAACTCTGTCAAAGCCTCACAGTACGTGTAACAATTAAATGCAACCAGGCCGCCGCCGCCGTTGCTCAAACAGCGTCTGCGCCCGGCATACTAAATTTACACGTTTCTATTGACTATTGACAATAATGTCATGATTTTTTTTGTCATGAAAATTTCGCAATTTTGGCAGACTTAGTATTTTAACCATAGACATAATAAAAAGTCCAGACACCGTCTGCTGAACTTAAAAGTGACGCACCCCAATTCAGCCAGTTCGATAGATACCTACCAGCGACGAAGAGTCCATACAGGTCTAATCCCACCGGGTTACCTTTTAAAAATCCATACATACATACATACAGTCATACAGTAGCATGAATATGGTTGTCGATCAGGGTATGCACTAGTAAGAAAAAATAACCAAACTGGGAAAATCTGCACATGAATATATACTTATGTAAGGATGTATGAGAATCCGGAAATTGCAAGCGGTATGAATTTCCTTTTCTGTAGGTCGGCTTGTCTTCGTGAAAATTTCATACTTCGCCACTGATAGGTACACGCCGGCATGCACACATATGCACTTATGAAGACACACCGCCATTATTTTCCTATTTATTTTGTCAGTGTCTCTACGATCAATCTATCGCTATGCTTATTTCTGCTGCCAATCAGCATTGTTGTGGCCTTCAAGCATGGCTGCCTGTATAATTACAGAAAGCCATGAGAATTAGCACCTACGCCTTAGGTCGTTGGACATAATACTGCACATTGTAGGACGTGTTTCTTGAATGCTTTGCAAAATGTTGCGCTACTAAAGGCTGGTTTTGAACTTTTTGGTCCGTCAAATATTACTATAAACAAAATTGATGTAATCTACCACATTTTACGTCTGTTAGTAGAACTAACCTTCCCTTACTTACGCTACTACCTACTACTTCGCTTACAGTAAAAGAAAAAAAAAATGCTTGTCCTACCGTGTAAGATTGTATCTTTAGAGATGCGTGATAATAACTGTGTGTTTTTATTTTTTTATTCTTTACAAATTAGCCCTTAACTACAATCTCACCTGATGGTGTGATGGAAGTGATGATGCGATCTAAGATGGAAGTGTGATGGAAGTGATGATGCAATCTAACTTGTTAGGGGGTGGATGAAAATCCACAACTCTTTTGGTTTCTACACGAAGTCGTACCGGAACGCTAAATCGTTTGGCGGTACGTTTTTGTCGGTAGAGTGCTAACTAGCCACGGCCAAAGCCTCCCACCAGCCAAAATGTGAACTTGTGTTATAATTATTAATCAAATAAACTTATTACTATTTATATTTCTAATAACATTAACTTTTTTTTTTTTATTGAGTAAGAATACAATAGGGAACTAATACAATAAACTAATTAAAAAAAAATCTAGACACTGCACTGTCATTCTATGTATGGTAGTCAATAACAGAAATACACACAGCGCCAGATGATAAGTACGTACGAGTACGATAAAATGATAAGTTGGTACTTGTAACAGTGAAATTTGATGCAATACTTTATGGTTGGAATTTAAATTATACATATCGGTATGTAGGTAGGTAGGGCGCAGTTATAATATATAGTTGGACTTCTAGCGTAATTCGTAACGCTTACGATACAGGGGCAACGTAACGTAAACTTTTAATTGACTTTATGTGTTAATGTACAATATACTCGTAATTAAGGCGAAAAAGAGCCTGTTTTCTAACTTAGCAATGCTTTTTTAGAATTTAAAGAGTGTTATTCATATTAATTGATTATGATACACGGCTAAAACTCACGGGATATTAGGTCAGAGTATGCCCGACTAGTTTCGAACCCATACGGGGCCCTTAGTCATGAGCTGGTTCTTGCATCGCGGCACGATCCAAACTGTTTTAGCCGTGTTTCATAATCAATTAATTGCCAATGCTTATATAAAAACTACATACCTAACGCCTTATTTTTAAAAGTTGATTAAATAAATCTTCTTTATAATACTATTTGAAAAAAATTGTATTTTTCATGTTTTCTCTTACGTTTTCACACTATAATTAAATGTATTATACAAAATCATATTTCCATATTTTTATTATAACTCATTTATCGATTTACACAAATTAATACAATTATAAACGATTTACCACACCATGTTAGCGGCATCTGTGAGATAGTACTGTTTGCTGACGACACATCCCTAATTTTTAAGAGTGACAGAAGTAAAGATAATTTCGACGATGTAAACCGTGCCATATCGCATGTGTCGCATTGGTTCACTGTTAACAACTTACTTTTAAATGCAAAGAAAACTAAATGTATTGAGTTTTCATTACCAAATGTTATAAAATTAGATAAGTCTATAATGATCAATGGTGAAACACTAGAAATAGAGAATTCCACAGTTTTCCTGGGAGTGACCTTGGATTCTAAACTTCAGTGGGGTGCTCATATAGAAAAACTGTCAGGTAAACTCAGCTCAGCTGCTTTTGCAGTGAGAAAAATAAGACAGTTTACTGATGTTGATACAGCTAGACTTGTTTATTTTGCGTACTTTCAGAGCGTAATGTCTTACGGTATTTTGTTGTGGGGCAAGGCTGCTGATATACATTCTATATTTGTACTTCAAAAAAGAGCAATTCGAGCAATATATCAACTAAAATCACGCGAGTCCCTTCGTCAAAAGTTTAAAGAAATAGGCATTTTAACAGTAGCCTGTCAGTATATATATAACAGTATAGTTTATGTGAGACAAAATATTAATTTGTACAAACGAAAAGGAGATCTAAACCCACGTCTTACTAGACACGGGCATAAGTTAGTTCTTTCTGCATATCGTCTCCAAAGAGTTCAAAAATCTTTTGTGGGTTTGGGTGTACTCTTCTATAACAAGATCCCCAAGACTGTGATGGACTTGCCAATGCACAACTTTAAGCAATGTGTTAAAAAACATTTACTTAGTCGAGGTTACTACACTATTGATGAGTTCCTTAACGACAAAGGTGCTTGGAGGCCATTGGATCAGCTTCCACCTTCACACAGGAAATAAAACTATAAGAAATTGTAATTTAATTGTTATCAAATGTAAATTGTAATACTGTATGACTTTTTCAAAAGAGCAACTGTTGAGTTTCTTGCCGGTATCTTCTCAGCAGAACCTGCCTTCCGAACCGGTGGTAGAATCTTTACAAATAGTCAACTGACGTGTCAAAAGTGCTTGCAAACTGAGCCTACTTGAAATAAATGAATTTTGAATTTTTTGAATTTATAAGTTAAGTTATATCATTAAAAATTGTATCACATAGATTTGAAAGTGCATTCAACAGTATTTCAACTCCGATAGCTTAAGCTTAATTAGCTTAATGAGTCTAATCAATTTTATGGGCTCGAGAATATTTAAAGAAAACTATGATTTGTGAAAAACAGTAAAGTAAATGATCTTATATTCCGTACAATAGAATGACGAATTTCTTTCTTTCTTTCTTTCATAGCGCTAGTACCCCTCTGGACAGCAAGGCCTAACCTTTGGGCCAAATAAGCGCCAGCTCTTGGGTCACCTGACGCATGGACCAATTTGTCAGACATAGCATTGAATTGTTGACCATAGGCCTAAAGTCTCAAAGGCAAGCAAAGTAAATTACATTGTTCAAAGTAACAATTGAGGGGTTACCACAATTATTACTTTTTAAAACATGGAGGCCCTAGAGAATTCCAATAAGCGGAAAACATGAAAAATATTGTAGCTTTAATAAGTTTCGTGAGAACAAACAGTGAAGTAAACATTCAAAACATTATTCGCAACCAATGTTGGTATTTGGAGTATTCTAAACACTTGCCGTTAAATGGTGACGTAGATGACTCATAATAATTAGAATTATACTCGTGGGCCTGTGATTGAGTTATTGCGGAGTATGTTGTAGTTCTCTACTCGTAGGAATGTGAGTGGTTCCTTTTTGGTATAATTACGGTGACAGTTGTTTTCCTCTCTTCATGACGTCACATTTGACCTTTAAATAACTTTGAGTTGCAATAATTTATAAGCTGACGTCATCGGCACTATCTCAAGATAGATATGTTTTTTTTTTTATATATTTTTGTTGTTTATCTAAATTAAACATAATTCTGCACACCCTTACATGACTACACCCATATACTTCAAACGACTGCATCCAATTGGATAATTCTTGGTTTTATGTATTCGTTATTTCAAGAACAAGGTTTGTGTAATATAAAGATTAAATATTAAAAATCTAAACCTACAAATGTTTATACTCCCGTAATACTTATACCTACATATTATTTATAAGAAAGGTAGGTTAGAGTAGAATTTGGCTAGGGGTACCCTCAGTAGGGGTAGGGTAGGAGTAAGTTGAGGTAGGGTATAAATTAACAACTAACAATTAAAAAAATCGATAACGTTTTAATTATTATCGTCAATGACATCGTTCATTATATTAGATAAGTAGGTTTAAATAGGAATTTCCCAGTAAATTGTATGCGAAAGAAGTCACAGGAAGTTACTAGTATGAATAAACATTGACATCGCATTCCTAAGCCGCTGATAGCGAAGTACCGAATGAGCTTTCAAGACAACTACGTTACCACACTACGATGTATAGCTGAAGTGGTCCGGCCGCAAGGCCGACGTCTTGCGAAGGTTTCTAAGCACGCAGTCAGTTTGTTTGCGTGCCTCCATAATTAGCACAACTAATTAAAAACAGCTCATTTAAATATGCAAGAGAAAAAATACTTTACACATTTCCTCTATGAGTCTTTATTTATTTATGTGAATTTTTACAATTACAATTTGTCCTTTTACACGCAGAGAGAGAGCACAAGTGTTTTCAAAATATTGTTAAGATCTAATAGTCCAGGATCCGTGGAGCATTTTTACAATTGATTACTATCAAGTTAATATTCCGTGAGTAGCTTTATCTTAATGAGACGCTTTTTTAAAACATTTCTGAGCGTAGCAACGAGATAACCACCACCACACAATTTGGCTGTTAAGTTGTTTTACTATTAATTAAGCAACAGTACAAAAACAGCTGGTTAGTAATATTTTTTGTAAGTACAAAATGGAAGGTTCCGGATCCTTTGACTACAAGTACAACACCCAATTAAATACAGAAATTCATTAACAAGCTTTTTTATTTCTACCACCCAAGGCATTGTAATTACGAATGGAAACAAACGAAAATTTCGTCAAGACCATCTATATAGTGCTTTTAAAATGCTGTCTAGACAATTAGGTATTGCTGATCGACATTCCGCAATAACTAACAATCACTTTTAATTAATTTTGGTATTAAATAACGATAATCTTTGATTGTTTATTGCGCAGGCATACAATATGTAGGTATTTAGTTGTACTGAGTCACGAAATGTAAGGCCGTTACTAAATAAACCTGTTGCTTATGTGGAACATGTGTCTGAACCAAAGTCAAGTTCACTTATGTTTACACTTGCATGTGTTAACATAAGGCCCAGGTTCTAAAACAATAACTAGCTTTGCCCTTCAAAAATAATGTTCTTGTGGTTGTATTGGGATATAACATAAAATAGAAAGTTTGAAATATCCCCGAAAGTCATGTTACTTGAGTTTATTTGTAGACTTTAGGTTATTCTTCCTTAATTTCACACCCCATAATTTTTTAAACGGCTCGACCTATTTTCATCAAACGTATCTAAAAACACTCGCACATAAGTCACCTTTAATACAAAAACACTTAATTGAAATCGCTTCATCCGTTCGGGAGATATGGTGCCACAAGCAGACTGACAAACAGACACTCAGGTGCCTCTGTACTATTCGGGATCTCTGTAACAAATTTCAGACATTTAGTCGAGCTGAAGTTATAAATAGTGAAACCAACCATTTGTAACTCCAGGTGGAGTTTGTTTTCTATACACAATTTTAAGTCAAATAGAGCTTGAAGCATAAATACATAGCCCGAAAATATTTATACTAAGTTTTGCTCACGATTCCATTCACATGTTTTCAAATATTTCCAAATAATCGGACACCTACACTAACCTTTATGGCAGGAGTCTACAGATCCAGTACGTATCGGAAGCATCGCATCAAATAGATATTCAATTTTACTGTAGAAAAAAAATCCGTTAGATGCGATACCTACGATACGATTAAAAATAATACTAAAATCCATTTGATGCGATGCGTCTGATACGTACGTACGTACGTGGATGCCTACCATTACAATGCCTGTAAAAACGTGAATCATTGTCATTTAAAACACCTGACCATTTGCATTTAGACAAAAACAATGTCTATACCTACTTGATAAGCCGATGAATATACCTTCAATGTTATACATGTATAGTATAGAATAAAAATAGTTCCGCAGTACACCAAGGCCAGAGGACATTCACTGGCCAGTCGACTCTTTGTGCACCGTCCAATAACCAACGCCTTGTATAATATATAGCTCATAACTCTAGATTATACTTATCTACATTTTCCGCTCTGTTTTGGAAAGGTTGAATGCCGGAAAGTTGCGCTTAGTCAGAATTTTGTGAATTACCGCTTAGGTCACTGTAATCTCACGGATACCAGAATCCATATTTTTTTTACTTTACATTAGCAGTGATCCGCGATGCTGTTTGTGTGATTCTGTTTTTCATAAATTCCATAGGATCCATGGTTTTTTCGGAATTAAAAGTATCAATGTTCGTCTCCAAGTACAAAAAATCGTTTAGATCGATTCAGAGGTTTAGTCGGATGGAATACGCATTTGCAATCCTCGCGGATCATAGAAGCTATGAAACCTTCCAGAGGGTACTGTAGAGGGTTTGTTAAAATTAGATTGAAAATGTTAAATCAAACGCAGATTACGCAAGCCACTCATGTTTAATAGAAGCTTATGTGGGTAGTGAAAAAAATATCAAGACAGTTATTTAGACTTGATGATCCCTAACCGTCCTGAGAATTGATGGTAAACTTGGTTTAGAGTGGCTGAAATTACTCAGATGTACCGCATGCGATATGTTCGGTTATGTTCATGTTATCGCCGTTTAGTGTTGAAATAGTAGTATGTGACGCCGCTCGATCTCGTGTTGGCTTCAGTGTGCTCGTGGCGTTCGAGGCGTCCACACCTCTTGTTGTGTAATTCTTTATGGGTTACTTGGGATAGGTGGACAGAGTGACTTGAGTGGAAAAGGGGAGTGTTAGTCGACTGTCAAAGGATCCTTTAACCCAACATACTTCGTTCACAAGTACGTGACTCCACTCAAGGTCATTCTCTGCCATTCTAGGATCTTATTTTGGTTACAGTTTGATTTATTAATTAAGTTGTCCTGACAAGTGTTGTGAATCATAACCTTTGTTCGACATTAGTTTTCCTATATTTGTAATCACCTTTAGAGTCCTATAATATCAGAAGTGGGATAAAGAACTCGTGCCCACATAGTGAATAAAGAGATCGACGTAATTTAAAACTACCCTAAATCAGGCCAATCGTTTTTCATTTCTTTGTTAATATGGCATGAGAGCATTTTTTATAAAAAGAGGGTAACAAATTAATTTAGTATAGTACACCGATGAGTTTTACATTACGGTATTGTTAAATTTGAAAGTTAATAGTGTGTGAATCGTGATTTCAAGTTTTAAGTATTGACGGTATAAATTTAGTATTGACGGTATAGACAAAAATTGTGTTTCACGGTGTTCTTGATGAAATTTTGCGTTTTAATATTATGACAAGACGCGAAATGTTGCCGTATAGATTTTGTGTTAAATTAATTGCAATTTATAACTATTTGAAATTTATGAATTTTGGTTACTGGATTGGAGTAACCCTACTGCCATTTTTCGATAAAAATAAGTCATACACGACCTTAAATACAATGGTGACTTGAACTATACATAACCCTAGATACACAAGGCCCATACACACTCATTCGATTAAAAATGAGTCATACACGACCTTCAATAGTGGTTTGTACACGTTCAAGTTGTCAGTGTAAACGCAACAGCACCAGACACGAACGCGATCCAGGGACGGATGCGCCACCAGGATGGCCGAATGTTATCGCCGTTTAGTGTTGAAATAGTAGTATGTGACGCCGCTCGATCTCGTGTTGGCTTCAGTGTGCTCGTGGCGTTCGAGGCGTCCACATCTCTTGTTGTGTAATTCTTTATGGGTTACTTGGGATAGGTGGAGAGAGTGACTTGAGTGGAAAAGGGGAGTGTTAGTCGACTGTCAAAGGATCCTTTAACCCTACAAACATCGTTCACAAGTACGTGACTCCACTCAAGGTCATTCTCTGCCATTCTAGGATCTTATTTGGGTTACACTTTGATTTGTTAATTAAGTTGTCCTGACAAGTGTTGTGAATCATAACCTTTGTTCGACATTAGTTTTCTTATATTTGTAATCACCTTTTGAGTCCTATAACATTCATGACATAGAAATCGCCAAAGCTAACGCCCGCACGGCTCTTACCATTGAGTAAAGACCCTTCGTACCAGAAACTTCGATGTGTATGCATCAATACAAAATTAATACGTCGAAAATTTAAATTTCGAACTTTCGACCATTCCAGACGCTGTTGTTCTGCGCAGTATGCGCCGCTGCGTCCGCGCAGAACTACCAGAGCACGACGCCGGTGCCGATCCTCAAGCAGATCAACAAGCAGAACGATGACGGCTCATACAGCTTCGGCTACGAGGCCGCCGACGGCTCCTTCAAGATCGAGACCAAGTACCCCAACGGAGACGTCGCCGGGAAGTACGGATATGTCGACGAGAGTGGCAAAGTTAGGGAGGTCTCCTACGGGGCCAGTAGCCAGCGGGGATTTGAACCTGAAGGTAAGTCACACTAAGATTATAATGCTGAAAGTTTGTGTGTGTATGTTTGTTACGTCTTAACGCCGCAACTACTGGACTGATTTAGCTGAAATTTGAACAGAGATATATGCATATCATATTTAAGGCGACCGACGGCTCCTTCAAAGTAGAGGCATAGTACCACACAGTTCGGATATGTTGATGAAATTGGCAAAGAGAGACGAGGACTAGGGACTCTTTTGGAGCCAGTAGCCAGGGAGTTTAAACCTGAAGGTACCTGAACGATATAGGCACCTTTCAAAAGGGTTTTAACATACTTTTACATTTCATAAGACATTTGGATCGATTCGGGTATCGATTTGGGTATACAATATTAGAAATTTAATTAAAATCCATGCACTTAATGATTCTGGATTCCACACTAGTAGAGCTGTTTTTAAATCACCAATTTTTAATTCTTTCTCTGGGAGTAGTTTTTGATTGTAGGCTTTAACGTTTAACCACAAAAAAGTGGTTTTAGTTCATCACTCTAGTATACTAGAAAAGAAAGTACATGCCACTAACTGTTTTAGAGTTCTGGTATGATGCCATATAGAAAGAGCGTTCAGTGGGTAAGAGAAAATGATAATTATAAGATACGTTGTAATGATAAAAACTAATTCCGTACATCAAAACCTTCGACGTAAGGGTATCAAGTCGTAAGCATGTGACGGACAAGAGCAATGCCTTTATATAGATATGGATCTCCGATATAACGCTATATGGACATGTTTACCATGTCACCAAAATAAGTAATACCACGTAACTAGATGACAGTAAACAATTAAAATACCTTTACATTTATTTTTTTCTTTATTATTGAATCCAAACCTAAATATATAAAAGTAATAGATCACTCATCAGGAAATCTCGAAAATAGCTTGACGTAGAAACATGAAATTCGGCAAAGAGGTAGGTCTTTTTCTTTACAAGTTAGCCCTTGACTGCAATATCACCTAATAAGTGATGATGCAATCTAAGATGGAAGCGGCCTAACTTGTCATTCGTACGATGAAAATAACACCCATTTCGGTTTCTAAATGACATCGTACCGGAACGCTAAATCGCCGGGCGGTACGTCTTTGCCGTTAGGGTGGTAGCTAGCCACTGCCGAAGCTTTTCACCAGCCAGACCTGGACCAATCAAAAAAATCTCATTCGGCCCAACCGAGGATCGTACCCAGGACCTCCGTCTTTTAATTCCACCGCGCATACCACTGCATCACAGAGTTTATTTAGTAAGTAGAACGTCGCTAAAAGCGTATTTTGCGACACAGATTAAGGAGGTCCAAGGGCGGACGAAGTCACGGGCGTCCGCTAGTAGAAAATATTCATAAAATCAGTGCCTGTAGCCATGTGGCACGTTGAATCTCTTTCTACAAACGCCAACACTTGGGAAAATATGGGAATGACATTCACTATCGACAGGTCACGTGATCAAGTTGTCGATCGGATCTGTTTTTCTTATACATTTTTAGTTTTGAGCGTTTGTAGAAATAGAATCGACGTGCCACTTGGCTAAGGCCCCAGGCAGGGCCGGCTCGCCCATACGGCGAACGGAGCTGTCGCTCCAGGCGCCAAATCCTAGAGGGCGCCTAAATGGTAAAGAACGTAGGTCACTCCTGAGTATGGTCGAGATATTCATATTCCATACGTACTTTGGACTCACAATTGATATAGGTATATAATTATTATTAGGAGCAAACAGGGGAGGCGCCATAATTGGATCTCGCTCCATTCTAAAATTTACTTCGGGCCGGCGCTGGCCCCAGGTATGTCTGGCTATCATAGACTCTCGTTCTATATAACACTTTCAAGTGAATTTAGTACAGTGATCGAGTTACGACATTAATTACTTAAAGTTCACTAATTTTCTTGTGCAAGTTACATGGTAAATGGATCTAATGGAATGACGCAATACGAAATTGTGGCCAACCACTTTTGCTTCACTCAATACATTGTGAGAATCGAACGATAATAACGATAACGAGCATCTTTTATCGTCCTTATTTTATTTGATGAGGCATATCACTTCAGAGCAAAATATTCATGCCTTATTTGAGATTAAAATAAAAGTTATAGTCGTATTTGACAACATACCTACTCTACGCAATAGCATTCGATATTATTAAAAAAGGTAATATGTAGTAAATTCCAACGACAAAAATTTATACACCTAATTGATCCTTGATCTAATGATCTCAAAATTTCAGTTTCAAACTCAAATTTATTGTGTCAAATAAAAACCAGAATCTTCATTTTGAATTGTCATTAAATACTAACTTTTTGTTTATTTTATCTTTTTATCGTTAAATAAACGAGCGTAGGATTCTAAACCCAGCAAATTCCAAGAAACTCAGCCAGGTATTTTGTATTCGTTTTATCATTATCAACTTATATTCGGCTCACTGCTGAGCTCAAGTCTCCTCTCAGAATGAGAGGGATTACGTGAATAGTCTACCACACTGGCCCAATGCGGATTGGCAGACTTCACACACGTAGAGAATATAGAAAATTTTCTGGTATGCAGGTTTCCTCACGATTTTACCTTCACCGTTTGAGAAACGTGATATTTAACTTCTTAAAAAATTCATAAAAAATTTGATACATTTTATAAAGTTCAACAATAAGTTAAAACTTTGCTCCCAATAACGTTCGTGGCCCTAAAATCTAGTTCCGGTCGGTAAGCATGTGGACTGCGGGTAGTTGAGCAATTCTACTGCCTCAGTGGGCAGTGGTCACCCTCTGCCGGCGACCTTCACGGCCTGACTCCCAATTGAGTGATAATTAGAAATTTTGGGCGCGAAATACATTACATAATTGACTATATTCACACTCAATTAAACAAAAAAAGTATTCGTACTACGTTACCAAATATTTTTGTAACTTACTCATACAAATGAGATTGATGATATGATCAATCGATGTCAAACAATACGCACGACTTTAATTTTTGTTAGGTATCTCTTTATTTTTGCTGCCAAGTATTACTTGCCTTCCTTCGAAGAATATGCTTGTCAGTAGAGTAACAGGCTCATGAGGATTAACACCTATGCCGCAGGAAAGCAGAGCAGGGCACAAAGCAGAGTAATGTAGAATGTGTCCTGGCATGTTCTGTGAAATGTTGCTCTGTTATAGGCTATACTTGTTATAGGGATTTCAACCTAACATCAGATGTTATATCTGTCTATTCCATCAATTATTACATATTCTATACTTCTATTATAAAGATGACAGATTTGTAAAGAATAAACTAAAAAAGTTACTGGACCGATTACAAAAATTCTACGGGAATGTTAACTACGCAGATGACAACGCGAGGTTCTGCTGGTATAAAATAAAACTGATTTTAAATTTGAATTTTTAAAATACTAATTCAGAATCGTTGTTCTTAACTTTCCAGGCACTGATATAAGGGTTCCACCGCCAACACTCCACGACCCAGCGTCCACCAACGCGCTGACCGACGGCCAAGAAGACGACGGCCAGTACCGAGAGGACCCCAGGATATACGAAGACCCCAAATACAACGGGCGCAGCAAAGCCAGGCCCAGCTCATTCAGATACGAGCAAGAGCCGCAGCAGCAGCGCTTTACCTTCTCCTCTCAACCGAAGAAGTACCAACAGCAGTACCAACCACAACCCCAGTACCAACCTCAGCCACAATACGAACCGCAACCTCAATACCAACCTCAGCAGCCTGCGTACCAACCCCAACAACCAGCATACCAACAACAAACCAGCCTCTTTAACCAAGCTCCACAACAGTTCTCCCAACAGCAATACAAACCGCAAAGTCAGGTGTTCCACCAACAACCCCAGTTCTCCTACCAATCTTACACCCCACAACCTAACTACCAAAACAACCAGTACCAGAACTACCAGAGGCAAAACTACCACCAGAACTTCAATCCCTTCTCAGGACACCCAGCACAGAACTTTGACCCAAGCACGGGATCCTACTCTATTGATTTCACTGGCAAATAAGATTGCTCATTGTTTTAGTAATTGCTGTAATTTTACTATAGGTAAGTAGTGTTAGTAAAATCTAAAGCGATACAAGCATATTTTAAACAAAAGCAAAATAAATATTCCATTTTTTAATAAATCAATTTTTAAACTTTTCTTAATTTCTCGTGAAGCCTTCTGTGTGCTTATGAGTTTTAATAACATTAAAACTCATTTAAAATGAATTTTTATAAGTCGTTTCAATTGCTAGCGTCATCTGATTTAATTTTTTGTTTTTAATTCTTAACTCTCTAAAGTTGTCACTGGTAAAACTGTCACTGTTAATAATATAATGTCTTATTTGTCTTTTTATCTCTAATCTGACTGCTGATATTTTTACTTTTATACTTTTATTTTATTCGTCTACTTTCCTTTTACGTTATTAATACTTTAATTTTATTGTTTATGGTATTCTTTGGTATTGGTAGCGCGCAGGAGGTATAGTCACTTAAACAAATTTGTTCGTAGAGTTATAATTTTCATTGCAATACTCAATTGTACAATTTACAGAATTTTAAATATATTTAACTAAGTAATAACCTGTAAATAATAGTGTGATTTTTTTTTATACTTTTGTAACATATACATAATATTATTAGTACTAGTCATAAATTTCAAAGTAATCTAAAAGTATTGTCTCAGTACGCTATGCTTTATTTAAATTATTTTTATTAAACGGCTAGTATATTATATTATCAATTATAATTCCCATGTAGGTATATGTATGTATCAAATTATCTTCTATATATTTATTGAATTTAATATATTTATTTCATTTTATATACCAAGTATGTTTCTTGTCTTAAAAATCTTCAAATAATATATTTTTCTTTATTCGTAATACATATTTTCATGTTGAATATTTTTTATACTTCAGATATATTTACCTATTTTATGCAACATCTTTAAATAAAATAAATATTTAAGTAAATAATTATCATCTATATTTATGTATTTGAAATGGGTTTTGTCTATATATGTATGGATATAAATTTCCTATTGTCATTCGTAAATTATTTGTAAAAAATTATTACATTCCGTACTTATGTTTATAATTTGTATATAATAATTTAAATTACTCATATTTAGTATATTTTTTTAATTAATTTATATGTATTAGTTATAGCAAATGCATCCATTATTATAAACGAGTGCGGCGGTTGCGCAGGCGCAGGTTCAAAGATGGCGGCTGATATACATAAAACTGTCTACGTGTGCGTGGTACTAATGTGGTGAATAAAGACTTACGTAAACATCCTTATTGTTTTCATTCCTAATAAGTGAAAGTTATTTGGTCCTTAAATAATTCATATCATGTTATCGTATTTTAATAAGTCTACATAGGTATACATCCTCTGCGCTTGAGTCTTTTGTACATAATACATTCTGAGTCATGGATATATACTTAGTAGTTGTCTGGAGTTGGAAAGTCTATTGTGTTATATCCCCTCGTCCGTTGTGGAAATCGTTCATCTCATTCTTTATACGCACTGTAATGTATGTATGGATATTTTCCTACCTAAAATGTGGGATTGTTTAAGTAAAGAGTATATACGCAGTAGCGAAGACTGTATTTTTCTCGTAGGTAACCCGTTCATGTGGTTGTTTAGTCTAAATGTGTTTTTGATTGAGCTAAGCAGTGAGCCGAATATGGGTTGATAATGATGAATGAAATGATAACAAAAGTTGAAAAATTCATTAAAGGCGTTATTTTTTTTATTTCTTCAGTAATATAAGCAGTCATGTTGTCAATCGCCATATAATAAATACGCATCCCTTCGACAGTAACGTAAAGTTTTGATACACTATCTTTACGTATGTTATAAAAAAGATGACTCTTTACTAAGATAAGGATTTATCTTATAAAGTACGAAACACTAAAAGTGTTAAGGCAAGGTAGAAGGCAGGTATCGTAAATAGAAAATCGTATGCTATAAACATGAAAAAACATCTCAGATATTGTAGAATATATAAATGTATCGAAAGCATAATAACTGAATTTTTATACGAACTGTTGCATCCGGAAGAAATTCCTGCCTACAGTTAAATCTCCTTTAAAACCATAATCACATCCAAGTATGTGCTTTTAAGTAGTATGATTATTCATGTAGGCTTCGAACTGGTTTTTATACGACGCATGTAGTCAATAAGTGATCAACATATTATATCGTAGAGCCTTATAGCTGACCCTGGGACCACTTCCTTCCGACTGATGGTGAAAAATAACCTTTAATTTGAATTTAATTATAGCTTCTTTTGCGGAAGATATTTGTGCAAATCGATCGAGAAATGACTTATACAGCATGTCCCGTAAATAGTACAACATACTCTACAGGGTGATAGCTGACATCAAGGCATACTAATATAACGCAATATAAGTTAGCCGAAATATTACGGTTTTCAAGTTATATTGATTTTTGTACAAATTACAAAAACCTTCAGTGCAGATTAGTCATACCATGTGCTGAAAAATTACTTAAGCGTTGATTTTATACTTGGTAATTATTTTTGAATAGTTGTATCAAGTAATGAAAGTTTAATTTTTTCTACTGCAATGTTTTTTTTTTTCAAAAAACGGGACATAGGCATTGATGTCAGCTGTCAACTAGTAAAGTATGTCGTATTATTTACGTGACACCCTGTATATAAGTAACACAAATGGGGATTTGTAGGAACTAGTTTTTTAAAGGCTTTCATTGAAATTGTTGTGTATGTGTGGATCAAACCTTAGAAGATAAAATAGACGTACATATTGAGGTTCGATTTTCTTTTCGTATGATATAGACTCGCGTTTAACACGACCTCACCTGATGGTAAGTGTAAATGTGAATAGGCTCTTCTCGGACCAAGGCGTGTTTGGAACCCTTGTAACTTTAATTTTAAGTTTTCGACTATAATTACCACCATTAAATTAAATTATGATATAACTTGACATTTCAAAAGTGTTAGTAAACTAAGCCTAATTGAAAGAAATTAATTTTGATTTTTTTAATTTTATGACCTAAGGTGGAACGTGCTTGCCTAGAAGCTGCCTATTCACTCTTGTTTTGAAGATGTCCAAGTCAATGGGACTTAACAACTCTTTGCATTAGGGGTATTTACTTATCTTCGCTGACAATGCAACAATATACTAGGTACCATGGAGCTGGTTTTACACCACTTGCTAGAGGAGACGGAAAGAAGCCTTACGAACACCTAAATTAGACAAGATAAACTGTTGAGTTTTGTCTCATTTGTCATGCTAAATATTTATACATTTATTATCGGATTGATTTTCATTCGTTTTATGGTTTTTGGAACTTTGTAAATGCCGTAAATTTTGAAATTGAATATAGTGGACATATGTTTTATTTGAATAAAATAATTATTTGTAACTTATATCTCATCTTACCTTATTTTTTTTTAATTTTTGTACAAATAGATAGAAGTATAATTATGTTTAATATACCTTCTGTTGTAAAACACTTTCAATTAATCTAAATTAAAATAAGGTAAATGTTTTTATAAGCAATCAGTTTCAAATATCAAAGTTGATATAATTAGACAAGGAGAACGTGAACAATAAAATAAAATAAAATAAAAATACGACTCTAGTCAGCTATCAGTACAAGTAACCTAATAAATAGTGGACTTTATAATCTGTACTAACTGTACCTTTGGATATGTAAGAAGGAGAAGGCCAAGGTGAACGTTACTGGACCAAAATCAGAACATTAACAACATAGGCTCGATCAAGAACACAGACGGACTTTTACGAAAGGCTTGATAAGAATGGAAAAAGGTAAATATGTCAGGGCCTTAGCCATGTGGCACGCTGATTCTCGTTCTACAAACGCTAACGCTTCGAAAACTAACAAAATGTGTGGGAATGACAGATCCGATCGACAACTTGATGACTTGACCTTTCGATAGTGAATCTCATTCCAATTTTCGAAACGTTAGCGTTTGTAAATACTAGGCCCAGCCCCTGTTGCCAAGTGGCACGATTCTCTTTCTACGATCGCAAACGCTTCGAAAATTAGAAAAATGCATGGGGATGACACATCTTGATCACGTGACCTGTCTATAGCAAATGTCATTCCCATACATTTTTCTAGTTCTGGGCAGGTTCGTAGGAAGTGGAAGGACGTAGTCTCTGCTTAGCCCTCTGCTTAGTACGCCTGATGATGTGTATGTATGTACTAACTGTACCTACTAAAACAGATAGAGTAATATAATGTTAGTACATATCTACATTACAAAGCGAAAGGAGAAAACAAAAACTGGAAAAGCAGGCATGAGGCAGGATTTGAATCCAAGCAGTCGACAACAGTCCAACAGGTGAGAATAAAAAAAATTACTTTAGTTTTTGATAGCGTCAGTATTTTATCGTTTTTGCTTTATAATAGTTTCTTATGGGGTAATATAGTTTAATTAGTTCTGGACCAGCGCAGAATCTCTGCTAGAATCAACACTGAGGGCTAAACAACGAAGGGAAACTCTCTATATGGGTATCTTTCGTGACGCCCGGACCTCACGTGACGTTGGAACAAGTGGACATTTCGTTGGTGCAAGAAACGGACTTCGCCTGACGTCCGGACCTCGCCTAACGTTGGCACCAGCGCGGAATGCACTTCATGGGTGCAAAAACACATTGCCTACACTAATAAACTACAACTTCACTACAAAATTCCTTCTACGATTCAGGTTGTATTCCATTTAGGGGGGTTTGTGGACTAAATAAACAAGTCCAGCTCTAGCTCCTGAAGCCCCAATGATCATTGTTGGATTTCACGTGACATGACCACCGTATGAAGGGAAGGTAACACTTCAGGTCGTAACCGCAGTCGCGACGTGTCTACTTCATATGTTAAGGTCAGAGTCAAGCGGTAGACCTCCAAAACTGCGCCAGCCGAACATTCGTCTCGCCTCTAGACCACGCCCGTGCATTGCTCTGTGCAGAGCGCTTACACACAGACAAAACATAACTTAAATTAAAAATATTCTATTTCATTTAATAAATGATTTTTTAATAAGTAATTAATTTATTATTCAAACAAAAAAAAATTACAATAATATAAAAACTACGTACCTACATATCTATAACTACATATTATAAAAATTAAAAAGGAAATATACTAAATTTAAATTATATCTAAAGGCTCAGGCGTCGTAGAATTCGTCCGATTCGACGATCATAGGTAAAGTGCCCAGAAGACTGGCAGTATTGCCACGTTGCATGGCAATGCTAATTCTTTGGCCTAAATATAGGCCAGCCTTCTGAGCACGAGAGGTGTCGATTAAACGCTTTGCAATTTCTTTGTAAAATTAAAATTAATTTAATAAATTAAAATTTATATTACTTGTTCGTTTTGAAATATCTATACATATTATATTATTATTTGTTACAGTATTATGAAATGAGCCGCGAACGAAAATTAAAGATTTAAACAGGTTTTTGAAAGCGTTTTAGTTTGATAGCAGCCCACAGCAAACAAAGTAAACTACTTTTCTGACGGAAAAGTTTCGGATTCCTAACTTCTTTTGTTCTTAAAATTTAAACGGTTATGAATGTTTTCAATTAATTTTAATGTGAAATTTTACCCGAAACTTTTGTGAAATTTATACATTACATAAATTAGGAAATCTGACAGATTTTGATGAAAGGCGATAAAATAAATAATTTCTTTTAACAGTCATTGCATTTATCGCAAATGAATCCTATGATGCATTTACATTTAATGCAATACTCCTGAATGCTCTCAGCGCTATGAGAGAGAGGGGCGGCTGGTACTTTGGGGCCTACAAGACGACGTACAAGCGGAAAAGACTACAAATCCGCCACTGGGAAAAGATAATATTCAAAGGAACAAACTTTTATTTTCTACCTGTTCCTCAGATTATCCTGTGTCTAAGAAAACATCATACAGTAAAACTCTACGCCTGAAGCTAACAGGAGTAATGATGCTTGCTGAGATGATTAATTATGAAAGCTAATTAGTTCACATTTAATAATAGACGGGCTATAAGCTTGTTTCGATATATGTTTCATTCTAGAAATATTTTGTTCATCAGTAACCGTTAGATAAAAAAACGGCAAATAAATAATCAATATTTATTATTTCACTCTATGTTTTCATTACTCTGCGAGCACAAAATTAAAGTTGCTTGGCTCGCATGATTAGAGCAGCAATAACACTTCCTGCATACACAAACTTGAACTACATACGAGAATATCTAAATGTGAGAGTAGGTACAGCTAACGACAAATTCATCCGTGGATTTTTAAAATAAATATTGATTTTAAGCGATGAAATATATCTACGAAAAAATTAATAATAATGACAGAATAAACTAATTTGTAGAATTACCTAGGTTTTTTTAAAGAATATTGTCACATCTTATAAATAAGACAATCTTCCAATGTGTTTTTAACCCCCGACAAAAAAGAGGGGTGTTATAAGTTTGACGTGTCTGTCTGTCTTTGGCACCTTAGCTGGCACCTTAATCGAATGTATGCAAATATACTCGAGGTGGGTGGTAAGAATATTGATGACTTGATTGAGAGTGTAATTAATAATTTCATGACCTTCGGGGGTATCTCAAAAATTTCAATTTTATGTTATAAGATACTAGGACAACCGATGAATATACATAATATTTTATGCCATCGAGACCAATATTCAATCAATATTTAATATTTAATAAATATATTATGAGAACCGAACTCATGACCGTAGATATAATAGGCAGTGCCACCACTTACTACGCCAATCAGTGTTCCATATAAAGCAAGTATTCATTTGATATTTTAATGATACCAGTGACTTTTCCAAGACGATCGTTCCAAGACATTGCTAAAATACCACGGAGTCGGCCGTGTACAATAAAATACTTGTATAATCTGTAACAGATATAAAACTTCAAACAAGTTCCATTGGTTGCTTACTAGAGACAAATATCTTAGCATTCCATGGATTCACCGTGCGGGTGCCGGGTCCATCGCGTGGTTGAGAGAAGAACTCCGAGCAGAGTCCTGAACTTGTGACTACAGGATGTAGTCACAAGTTCAGGACCGTCAAGGAATTCCTTAACCCTAAGGAATTCCTTGACGATCGATCAACACTCCCCGTTCTCTGCTCGTGTTGTTCTCCCTACCTAGCCAAATTTGGTAAGATCCTATTAGAGCAGCTTTGGATACTCGTTCTAATATCGAACTAGCTGCACTTCTAGAGAGGCCAATGTCTTTAAGCATTTCATTTGCTGGTAATCCACTTGCACCTACTTCTACTGCGTACAGAGCTTACTAGAATACGTAAGATCACAAGTTCGATGATTGAACATCATTATACTATTTTATCAGCATTTTACAGGGTAAGATATTATAGGAGAAACGATGTAGAGTTTAGACCCACCTTGCTGCTTCACTGCTGGCTGGCGAATGGAATGTTCGACTGCCTCAAATCTTCTAAGCGTAGTCCTGCAGTAGCCCATTAAGATGATGTGATGTACCATTGCTTTGTCTATATAGAAATAGAAATAGAAATTTGCAATATATTTTTATTTCATTTGATTTAATTAAATAGATATGAAAGGCTTGAATATTCTATAGAATATAGAAATATTCAATACAGGATCTGCGTTATACTTGGTAAAGTAATGTAAGCTTTTAGAGTTTACTCCTTAAGAATCGATTTTTCATATACATATAGCCCCCGGTATGAAAAAAAATATGGGCAGTAAAATTTGATGAACGAATGACAGCGTTACGTTTTTTATTTTTTATCCAATTAACGAATATTTCTCATATATGGCTCCCTGCAACCCGCTTGATGTCCTCGGTCCAACTAGTGGGGGGCCGACCAACACTGCGATTTTCGGTGTGGGGTCGCCATTCCAGCACTTTGGGACCCCAACGTTAAATGGTTGATAAATACTCATTAGCTATTGAGGATTTAAAGTTGGTAACTACAAATAATGAATATCTTGGTTCTAATTACTTAAAGTAATAGGTGGTACGTAAGAGATATTGAGTGAAACCAAACCTATAATATTTTTGCATTTAATCGTGTGGCCTTTAGTAATCCAGTTCACTCTTTCACTTAACTATTAATATAAATAATACACTATTGAGGCTTCGTTATGTATTAATAACATGTATTATAAAAGTATCAAGGTCTTGTCATTGACTAAGAGAAAAAATTCGATCGCATAATCTATGTTATTTAATTATGAATTATTAAACTTTACACTCTATTATGATTTTTTTGAAAACGTATTTAACGTTCAATATTAAATTGAAAATTTAATTTAATTTAATGCAATATACATAGTGAGTTATTCTAATAAATACATTATGTTGTGTTTATTGTAAAAAAATGTAATACTTGACACCTATTTCAGTTCTTACTCATATATTAATTACACCAAATTCTACTCTAGAACATCACATTTCTTAGACATTAGTCCCACATTATACAGTCATTTCTGAGTAAACGAAAATAACAGAATATCGAAAACAATAGTATGAAGTATTGGCGTCGTGAACGTCGTGAACGTCAGCATGAGATCCTATTAAATGATAAAATCGGATGTACAACGCTAAGAAAAAAGATAGAGAACAATTGAATAATTCGCGCTTTGCTATCTATAATTGAATAATTTAATTAAGTATAAAACTTTCATTTAAAAATAACCTACTTAGGATGTGTTATTTTAATACTCAATTTTTTAGTAAATATAAATAATAAATAATGAGGATGCACAGGTACAGTACATAAAAACTAAATTAAAAATTCATTTCCTCGCATACCAACCACTTTTGTAAAGGTATCGGCTTATGAAAAATAAATAGATATTAATCAACTTGAAAGAATAACTATTGCAATAATAATACTGATTTTACTGTAGACTCGTATACGCGTAGTTCCGTCTATGTAAATGTTTAATCTGTGGATCAACTGCACTTCCGTCAGAGAATGCGTCAGATAGCAATTGTTGCTGAAAACTTGTTTATTTACTGTTTATCGTTAAACTTTAAACTTTATGTTATGGACTTAAATTCACTCCATTGTTACTTAATTGGGGAAACGGATTTAAAATTTTATTCATTTTATTTTTAAACATTGTATTAATTATTATGAGTGTACTGTGTACTGTATGTGTGTAGTTCCTAAACATTCTAATTTGGACATATTTTCTTAAATAAAATAGAAAGCTGATTTTTGGAACATATAAATGACTATGCGGAGCCATTAGCAAAATGCTGTGATAAAAGCATAGATTAGGGAAAGTCCATCAGCGCCGCTCAAGCGAGACCAATTAATAGTAATCTAAGGATAAAAGATAAAAAGTCATATATTAGATAAATATTTTCTTTTCTTTCGTACATTTCACCATCATTATGTTAGTTTGTATTCAATTGATTGTTGACATCCAACCTTCTTGTATTAGTCAAGGTAACACAGACAGGTGCTTAATTTTTTTTTTATAATTATGTTTCGTATGTATTGATGTCTTGATGTTATAGTTTATGAAGTAAATTTGAAGTTTATGGACATTACGTTACAATTAGTAACAATGTAGCAGTGACGAGAGCGAGTGGCCGGCGACCTTAGCGACGAGGAATGTCGCCCCGAGGCGGACCACTCAGATCTTTTCTATGCCTTCATTATTCCTTCGTACTTTACCTATTATTAAGGAAGTTGCTATATATGAAGGAAGATTGAAAAGGTGATTCGGAGAAAGAAGAAGAAGAAGCTGTTACTATTTACGTAACATAAGCAAGTCATCCAGCCCCATGGAAAGAGCGGGATTAATGGAACGAGGAGCGCGAGGAAACAACTTTTAGAGCCAAGAAGTCCCGAGAAAATTTCAGGACTCGCCCCAAATACCCGAGAGGATGCATTACCCATAGAATGTATTACAGGTATAATGAAGACTTTCCGGAATATTACGAGTTTTTCTATTTTTCTCTGAGATTCATTTGACATGAAACGACCCTGTTACATTATCGCAAAAACGAAAAATCACAGCTATTGATTAGTTGTTCATATTTTGAATTGTTCACCGAGATACCATGCTCATCACGTGAATCAATGCGATGATTATGAATTCCTGGATTAGCTGGGAATTTTACCCAGGATCTCAATAGTCAACTGTACTAAAGAGGTGAGAGAAACAAATCAAAAAAAAAAACCAATAACCATTTATTTCAAGTAGGCTCAGTTTACATGCACTTTTGACACGTCAGTTGACTATTTGTAAAGATTCTACCACCGGCTCGGAAGGCAGGTTCTGCTGAGAAGAAACCGGCAAGAAACTTAACAGTTGCTCTTTTGAAAAAGTCATACAGTATTTACAATTGATAACAATTACAATTTCTTATAGTTTTATTTTCTGTGTGAAGGTGGAAGCTGATCCAACGGCCTCCAAGCATCTTTATCATTAAGGAACTCATCAATGTTGTATTTCCTGGATTGGCTGAGAATTTTACCCAGGATCTCTATAGTCAACTGTACCAAAGAGGTGAGAATAACAAATAATCAGGCTAACGATGATATTTGTCAAGAGTCGACCTCCACAACACTCGGTAGGTACGACCGCGACATCGGATACGACCGACATTTGAGAATTTATTGCGGTTTTTAGGAAATTGCACGAAATCAATATCCGTTTGTCATTTTAGTCGCTTCTGAGTAGCGGAAAAGTTTATATAATAATGCTTAAATATTATGAACTTTTGCTTTAATGGATATAGTGGATGTTTCGGCCCAGTTACGTAAATAAATGTCTCGGAACTACTTCTACTTATTTATCAACAAACAGACATAAATAAATAATATGTTTTATTACCACTCTAAAATTTTGTCAATATTTAATGTATATTTTTATATAATGCATACATAGCGGGAAAAACTAATGGCCCACGAGGAATCATCATTATCAACCCATATCCGACTCACTGCTGAGTTCGAGTCTCCTCTCAGAGGGGGGTTAGGCCAATAGTCCATGAATGCTATGAACTATATACTCGTAACATTACACTACAGTCAATGAGAGCTGGAAAATCAAAGAATAGGTAATTTGGCGAAACACTTCGGTTGGCGAAGAGCTTTCGACGCGTGCGCTTAAAATTATGCATGATGGATACTGTTCCACCATCGCATCAGAGTAACGTTTTGCAGGATATGGTAGTAAAAGAACGCATCCTAACACTATCAATCAACATGTACAACTGTATAATGGGTAGCTACATGAGCCTTAGGGTGCCCACATACATTGTTTGAAGAACAAGAAAGAAAAGTACTTAGAAGAGAAAGAAATTATTCAACAAATTGATTGGCAAGATCCGCATTAATCTTTGACCTTGAATAAATATAATCATCTCGAATCCAAAACAAAATATATCAAAATTGATTACCAGAAAACTTTTTGTCATAATATAAAATATAATAAGGAATAAGGAAATATGATTATTTAATAAAATAGTTGTAAGTGTTCCAATTAGTACAGGTGGCAGCTAAAAATTATTATGTCAAAAATTTAATTGTTCACTAATAAAATCATTAAGATCCTGTTTTATTTTATTTTATTGATGACAATATAGTCATGATTTTTAAAAACTTAGCTAGGTATTTTGTCCAAGACCGTAAACCTTAAAAGCCTACGCTTGAGTATCCGACAATACCTACTTCTAATCTTAAAGCTCGGGTGAGTGTACTTTCGCACAAAAATCAAGGACAGAAAGCTTGTAAGCGTGCAATTAATGACAATGCCGACTGAAATGAACAGTGTTATGTCAGTTGGGTCAAGCCGCGAGTAGGTACTCCACCGATATCTGGAAAACTAGGACAAACTTTATTTAAAATGAAAGAAATGTTTTAGTTCAAATCAGAGACATATAAATTTTAGATGAAATACCGTTACGGTTCAAAAAAATTCTAATTGCAATTTTAGCTTTTCTACTGTTTTTTGTTTGGGTTTCCCATATATATTTTTTTTATCACATAAATGTTAACAATAACATGCATTTAAAATATATGGCTCGAATCGTATTCATGTTTCAATTTTATTACCTGTACGAATGACAGTAAAAATATGAAAAATTAGATATTTTGTATTTTTTATCCCACCATATAAATTTAGATATAATTGAGACGCGATAGCCCAGTAGATATGACCTCTGGCTTGGATTCAGAGGGCGTAGGTTCGAATTCGGTCCGGAGTATGCATCTCAAACTTTTCAGTTGTGTGCATTTTAAGAAATTAAATATCACGTGTCTCAAACGGTGAAGGAAATACATCGTGAGGATACCTGCATACCTGAAAATTTTCGTAATTCTCTACGTGTACGAAGTCTGCCAATCCGCAAGTATGTCGGACTAAGGCCTCTCTGAAAGTAGACTCGTGCTCAATAGTGAGCCGAATATTATGGGTTATTAAGTATGATAAACTCAGATGATCTTGTATTGATAGATGTCTTAGAGGTACTATAAAACACCTATGTGACTATGTGAGTGAGCTTTTAATCTTAATTTCATTCACTACTTCATAGTTACCCTACCCTAGAGTAAAGCACTGACCTCGAAAGTGCAATCAAACAAATTAAACTAAAAAAAGTTTAGTATTACAAAGTTGCCTATTACTATTAGCTACCGTTTCAGGATATAGACTACTTACAGACAATCTATTGCTCGAGGGTATAGACTATAGAGTCTAGACTATAGATAGTTGTTTATAGAACGAGGGCCTATGACAGATTTATCTGCCTCATTATAAAAAAGCTGAAAATATTTAGTCCATACTCTCACCATAGGTAGGTAACTACGTCATTTAGATCGTGGTATCTTTGATAGGTACTATGTTTTATGTTAGTATCAACTACCTATTTGGTCCAGTGCTTAGCCGATATCGTATCAGATGAGAAGGTCCTGGGTGCTCATCCTGGGTCAGGTCATGGAATACCTACTGAGCTAATCTTCAAAAAATGTTTCAATAATAAATCTCACGTTAAGCTGTTTCCGGTTATTATCATTAATATCCGATAGTGGTTTTTAATTTAATATCATCACCCTAATCCCGCTAACCCACATTGTAGCAGCTAGGTGGGCTTAAGCTCCATATCCTCCATATCATCCTCCTCTCCCCTGTAGTGGGCCGATAAAATAGGCTGATAATGGTAAGCGTCCACTGATCCGCATTCTTTACAAGAAAATCCGTTCGATGCGATCCGTAGGATGCGGATCAGTGGACGCATTTGTATGACTTTATAAACAAAGAATACTAAAATCTTTTTTGATGTGATGTACGCATCACATCACAGGTCATCATCAGGTGTATGCCGTAATAATAAATTAATTAATAAAAGTTAATTTAACAGTAAAAGTCGATTAAAAACGTGTAAGACAATTGAAAATATCAAGACATTGCAATTTAGGTTCACAGAGGGCGCCACCGTTGCCCTGTCAATCACAGAGGGCGCCACCGTTGCCCTGTCAATACACAGTTTAACGGGCTCCGTATTTTTATGTCATTAAAAATATAAATATTTACTAAATCATACTTAAAACTGCTTACAAGTGATGTGAATGTGAAAGTTAGTGTGGTGAAATAAAAAACTCTGTATAAGAATCCGCCAAAAAGATCTAACAGTGAAAACAATTAAGACTATTAATTTGTACATACTACTAATTTATTTACATAAATACTAGTAATGTGACTTTTATACCCTTTAACTCTTTGTAGTGTACATAAATAAACTGTGAACATTTTGAAAACTGTGAAAAAAAGTGTATAAACAAGATTTTGACTTCAATACAACCGTTAACTTTTAAAAAAACAGTGATGAATTAGTGCAATACGTTCACATACCGTTGCCAATTGAGTTACGTGTAACGCCACCTATTGGCCGAACATTAATTTATGTAAACAGAAGAAAGGAACCACTGACGCTGACTGACTAACTATCGATTGACTAAATAGTTTCATTTTATGCCAGTAGATGGAACTATGATTTATCGGTAGAACATATTATTAGCACTTAGCGGCGAACACTATAAGTTAATACATATCGACGATATCATATGGACTTATCTGGACTAGTGGCGCGAAATTAAGGAGCAAATATAATTAAACTAGACTTCGATCCCAGCTCATCATAAAAGTCATTTTTTATTCATTAGTGTTCCGCATGAGTAAAGAAGCCTACTTTTGAATAATACTGATGTACAATTTCACATATATCGTTAACGGCCGAGTGGCGTGGTGTGCAGGACGTCGGAGCCTGATCTACTGTACCCGGGTTCAAAACCTGCTACCGAAGTCATTGGATTTTTCGATTATAAATTTTATTAATTAATTATATTATATTTAATATTATTATTAATATTAAATTAGTAATTTAATAATCATTCACAAAGTAATTTTATTCTGCAAATTATTCAGATACAGAATTAGTACAGGGTGATAATAAATATACTCGTACAATAATGGCTGACTCGTCGAAAACTCGAATTGATAAAATGTATGAGTGTTGCGGTCGCAATATCAAAACAGCCGAAATTCTGAAATGTGCAACATGTACAAAAAAGTATCACTTTGTTTGTGTAAACACTTCAAATGATCTTTATATGGACTTATCTTCAGATTTTCTGTCATCATGGTTGTGTCCTGCATGTAATCGTCCCCGACCCGGTAAAGACAATTCTAACACTCCCCTTCGTGTTCCGTCTAGCAAAGACAGTCAAGAAACCATTAAGAGTGGTACCAAGAGAAATAAAAGGAAAAAATCTCAACTATCTGACAGTGACTCCGGCGCTTCTTATGACTTAACATTAAACGATGTACGTCAGGTTGTTAGAGAAGAACTAAAGGCTTTACTTGATGTGTTCAAAACCAATTTATTGTCTCAGTTTGGCTCTAAGCTTCAGGAAATAACTAATAATGTCACTCAAATTACTGATTCTATATCCTTCATGGAGCAACAGCATGAAGAGCTGAAGAAAGAAATCCAGCTAAAAATTAAGAATATTAACTCTCTGGAAAATGAAAATAAAATTTTACAAACTAACATAAATGATCTTAATACTAGACTATCACAATTAGAACAGCATTCTAGAGCAAACAATGTTGAGATTCAGTGCCTTCCCGAACACCGTAACGAAAACTTACTTTCAGTAGTCAATCAGATAGCGGTTACTACTAAATACAACCTTAAGGAAACTGATATCCATTTGTGTACTCGAACGTCAAAAATCCAAAAAGATAGTCGTAGGCCAAGATCAGTCGTAGTTAAGTTTAGTTGTCCAAGAGTGCGCGATGAGTTTTTGGCCTCTGTAATTAATTTTAATAAAAAAGCCGTGAAGGTCGGTGATAAACTAAATACCAGTCATGTCGGTCTTGGTGGTGAACCAAAACCGATATACGTAGCCGAACACTTGTCGCCTAACCAGAGGGCTTTGCATGCTGCTGCGCGTATAAAGGCAAAAGAACTAAATTATAGATTTGTTTGGATTAAACGTGGGTGTATATACATGCGCAAAAGCGATTCAACGGAGTATAAATTTATAAGAAATATGGACACGTTAGCTAATTTAAAATAGTCTTAGGTAATTGTTAGTTAGTAAGTTATTAGTATTGTAATGCATGACGATTTATATTTTAAATTTTTCAAAATTCAATGTAATTAAATGTTACTATCAAAATGTTAGGGGGCTTCGTTCGTCCACTAACGAAATATACCATGAAATACTGAATCACGATTATCAGATTATAATATTAACGGAAACATGGCTTAATAAAAGCATTTTTGATAGAGAAATTTTCGACACTAGATATAAAGTATACAGACGTGATAGGGACACGTCCTTATTATTTGGACATAAAAATACTGGGGGTGGTGTGCTCATAGCTGTCTCAAACCAACTGGTTTCACGGCGGGAAACTGAGTGGGAAAGTGAGTGTGAAGATATATGGGTTACTATTGATCTTATGACTAATCACGGTAAAAAATCTTTACATGTATGTGCTGTTTATTTAGCCCCACCGGTTAATAACGCATTACTTGATAATTTTCTTGATAACACTAGCAAAGTCTTAAATAATATTAGTAACACCACATTAATTACTGGCGACTTTAACCTTAGCGGTATAATATGGTCTGCATCTGATTATATTTCTGAAGCACACCCATCTCACTACGGTAACTGTATATTGAAAAGCTCCCTTATAGATTTTATGTCCTTGAACGGTTTAAAACAATATAATTTAACATATAACCACAAAAATAAAATTCTCGATTTAATATTAACGAATGAAGATATAAAGGTAAGCAAATGTGAATATCCCATTAGAAAGGTGGATAAGTACCACCCCCCTTTAGAAATCACAATATCCCAAAATATTACGGAGTCTAAAAATGTGAATGAATCTAGGAGTACTCTGAACTTTTATAAAGCAGACTATTTAAAGATAATTAGCAAATTAAACACAATATCGTGGATAGATGAATTTGCTATGTGCAATGATATAAATGCAATGGTTGCAAAATTCTATGAAATTCTACGTAATATTGTATGTACACATGTTCCCATAAGCAAACACAAACGTAGTACTTATCCTGTCTGGTTTTCCTCTCACTTAATAAGACTTATTAAATTAAAACATAAATATCATGAAAAGGTAAAAAAATATAAGAACCCGTTAGATTTGTTAGAATTCCAATACCTACGTAAAGACTGTGATAGATTGATAACAATCTGTTATAATGAATATATAAATAAAATAGAAATGGCAATAGGAAAAAATCCGAGGTATTTCTGGACTCATCTGAAAAATATTCGGAATAAAAATAGCGCTTACCCTTCAGTTATGACCTTGAATGATAAAAAAGCAAGTAACGCTAAGTCTATATGTGAATTATTTGCGACTCACTTTTCCTCAGTATATGAATATGATAATACAGAAGATAAAAACGAATCAAGTTTGGTAAATTTCAATGACTGTGATGAAATAGATAATCTTAATATATCCCGCTCAACTATTTTTAAAAAATTAAAGAGACTTGACCAGTATAAAGGAGCTGGCCCTGACAACATACCCCCAATATTTTTAATTAAATGCGCGTGGCCACTATCTTTACCGCTTTGTATGATATTTAACAGGTCCCTGAGAGATGGTCAGTTTCCTGATGTTTGGAAAGAAACTAGAGTAGTTCCTATTCACAAGTCTGGTAAACAAAACGATGTTAAGAATTATCGCCCTATTTCCATTATATCGACCATGGCAAAAGCCTTTGAAGCATTAGTTTACCAGCACATGTATTATCACTTGAAAAAATACATCAGTGACAAGCAGCATGGTTTTATGTGCCAACGCTCCACAAACACTAATTTACTACTGCATGTAACAAATATTGCTGAATGCTTAGATAATGGTTACCAAATGGATGCTATTTATACTGATTTTTCAAAGGCTTTTGACAAGGTAAATCACAGTCTGTTACTGTCCAAGCTCCATGCTCATGGTATCTCAGGCACTTTGTTAATGTGGAGTAAATCATATCTAGCTAACAGAAAGTCAGTTGTGGTAATCAATGGATTTAAATCAGGAATGTTTATAGCTCTATCAGGGGTACCACAAGGATCCAATTTAGGGCCTCTCTTTTTCAATGTTTTTATTAATGATATATCCAAAATATTTAAAAACAGTAATGTAAGCCTATTTGCAGATGACCTAAAATTAACGAGAGTTGTTCGGAGTGAAACAGACATAAAATTGCTACAGGAGGATTTGGGTAGATTGAGTTGTTGGTGTAAGATGAATAAAATGTTTTTAAACGTCGAGAAATGTCATCACATAAAATTTACACGAAACAAAAATAAAATATTATCATTGTATGATATTAATGGCAAGCAATTAGCTGAAGTTGGTACAGTTCGTGATTTAGGTGTTATTTTTGATAGCAAGTTGAGTTTTGTACCCCATATAGATAAAACTTTAGAATTAGCTAATAAATCCTTGGGATTTGTACTGAGAAGTTCAAAAAACTTCAAGCACAAGTCAACTATAATAAGATTGTTTGACTGCTATGTTCGGAGTAAACTCGAGTATTGTTGCACCGTCTGGTCACCGTATACTAAAACTCATATACAAAGAATTGAAAGAGTACAACAACGTTTTTTAAAACAGCTATCTTATAAATTTAAAGTCAATCTGCATAATTATACAGACAGACTGACTTACTTTAAGAAAGAGAGTCTTGTAGTTAGAAGAGGGTTAATGGCTATGACATTCTTATTTAGATTATTTAACCATCAAGTTGACTGTTCTGATTTGATTCAAAGATTTCCGATTAGAGCACCGCGCATTAATAGGCCTCGATACCCGTGTAATCTGTTATATCATAAGACCTACAGAACAAAATTAGGCAAATTTTCTCCCATTCCTCGGATGTCGGACCTATATAATGAGTGTGTGAAACATCAAAAGGATATAGATTTATTCCACAATAATCTCAATAATTTTAAGCACTCAGTAATTGATGTACTGAATGCTAATACTTAATAATAATAATATTGTGACATCCTATAATGACTTCTTAAATTAATAATTTCTTCATATTGACATTTAATATTAATAATAATTTCAGTATGTAAATATAATTGTATTGTATAATTTTATGTATTGTAATTTTTAGATTTAATTTTCTTGTTTATTTTTTTTTAATTTTATGTGACTTATTTTTTATTTTAATGGCTTTTAATTTATTGTAATCCGACATTTTTTTTTAGATATTAATTTGCATTGTATATTTTTTGACATTTCATTGCTGACAACTGTAGTTTTGACATAAGTTATATTAATTAGTGAATGCTGTGATAACCTGTAATTAGCTGGGCAATAACTTAGTATATTAATGTAAATTATTGACATGTGACATTGTATCAGCTGTTGGTTGTCCTTATTAAATAAATAAATAAATAAATAAATAAATTTAGGTTGCCTATGTTCTATTTTGGTGTTGTATAGTGGGCCAATGACCTTGCTATCATTCTACACGCACTTTTAGATCTATTTCATTGATAAATGACATTTAATGGATTTATAATATCAAGGTATTCATTAAAATTTTATTGAGAGACTAAAACAAGAAATTTGGCGTGTTTGGCGGTACGTCTTTGCCGGTAAAAAGGTAACCAATCTCGGTCGAAGCCTCCCATGTGTATTTTAAAAAATTCAAAAAAAAAATCTAAATTCGTTTATTTTAGTTTGGCTTAGTTTACAAGCAAATTTAAAACGTCAAGTTATAGCATAATTTAATTTAATGGTTGTAATTGTAGTCGAAAACTTAAAATTAAGGTTACGACGGTTCCAAATGCGCCTTGGTCCGAGAAGAGCCCACAATAAACTCAGCCAAGGTTTATTTTTTTGTTTATCACCATTTTACAAACTTATCTAGAACTAAGTACGTACGCAGTCGTATCTATAGTGCACTTCAACACCAAGCTTTTTTATCATTTACATAGTCATTAACACTATAATAAGTCTTTTCTAGAAGCTTCCGTTTAAAAAAACACTTTGAACTTTTTGAGAGACATGCCATTCATGTGATAGTTGATTATAAAAAGGTATGAAGTTGCCCTTAAATTACAATTAAATATCACGTGTCTCAAAAACATCAGTTTGCTAATCCGCATTGGGCCAGGGTGGTGGACTATTAGCGTAACCCCTCTAATCCTCAGAGGAGACTCGTGCTCAACAGTGAGCCATATATGGCTTGTTAATGATAATGATGATAATGAAGACGTGTTGCTGCCTTCAGTTATTTCCACAACAGCTAGAAGAAAACATTGGACAAGGCCAAAATTCGAACAGGATGACATTTCCTACAAGGTAGGCCGAAGTCTTACTAGCCTATCACCGGGTCCATACTTATTACAATAATTGTAATTATAACACCGTACTGACGCCATATGCTTCACGGGTCGACTCACATTCCACTTTCAGTTTACTCAATGAGTTGCAAAATTATTTACAGTAGAAATAAACTAATTCAAGCATTTGTACATGAGATAGGATATTTCCAATTTCTCTACGACGTATTAATTAAATATTTTTTAAATAATATAATCGCAAGAGTATATCGTATAGTAAAAAAATAATATAAAATAAATAAGCCTTTATTACTGCTGGTTATTCACATTACATTTTTAAGTATATACATAATTCTTATTAATTAGCAGCTTGTCCTTCGACATAGGCCTCCCCTAAAGATCTCCACTTTTCTCTGTCCCTCGCCATTCTCATCCATTCAGGACCGGCGACCTTTTTAAAATCATCCTCCCAACGTTGCACCTGCCTTCCTTTTTTCCTTTTACCATCCCTAGGATTCGTTATCAACCCGTATCACTGCTGAGCTCGAGTCTCCTCTCAGAATGAGAGGGGTTAGGCCAATATTCCACCACGCTAGCCCAATGCGGATTGGCAGACTTCACACACGCAGAGAATTAAGATAATTCTCTGGTATGCAGGTTTCCTCACGATGTTTTCCTTCACCGTTTGAGACTTGTGATATTTAATTTCTTAAAATGCACACAACTGAGAAGCTGGAGGTGCATGTCCCGGACCGGATTCAAACCTAGGATACCATTCTGTAATCCTTTTTTAGTATAGTAAAGTACAATAAATATATATTAGTTAAGTTACTGTAGTACATTGAAATTATAGAGCAGCATAACAGAAATCTCTGAACATACAAATTTCCTAGTTGATTATCATAAAGCATCCATATTTAGAACATGTTAGAAACGTATTCACTAAGCACTTCAGCAAGATTAGTTTGAGAAAAGTAAAATTTACATTTACAATACCATAACTAATTCCTTGCTCTATATTTATAACTAGTGGACGCCCGCGACTTCGTTTGCGTGGAAATTGATGTAAACTTTCAACCCCTATTGAAGCCCCTTCTATTTAAATTTTCCCGTGTTTCATTTAGGTATTAAAAACATGAACAATTTATATTGAAAAAAACTTCAACCCCTTTTTAACCCTTTAGGGGTTGAATTTTAAATATTTTTGAATCACATTACATTTCGTACTTTTTTCATAATTTATGGACAAATTTTTGTAACAGTAACTCTAAAAATGAGGGACTTACAAACTTTCAACCCCTATTTCACTCACTTTTGATTCTGATAAAATAAGATATTTTAAAACCTTCTCCGTATTATGGTGTCAAACCATACTAAGTTCCATTTGAATTGATTTAGTAGTTTCAGCGTGCCCGGTCAACATAAAATGCGGACAGACAGACAAATCTATCGAATTTATAATGCCATACAACAAAAGTTTTCAAAATAACTTCGATGCACGATGTAAGTATAGATATATTAATACTTATAATAAAACTGTAACAGGTCAAGTTCTGTACACCGAAGATATTTTATAAGTATAGATATAGATTACTAATGGATATCCTGGACTATCTTGGAAACTGAATATAAGACAGCCGAAGCGTACCTAGGAAGGGCCCTGTATTAAAATTAGTTGGGGGGGGTCAAGTGAAGGGTAAATATTTATCACAAAAGAAAAAAAAGCCCCTGCATATGTTTGTCTTCGCCGAAGCCATCATTCCAAAGTCAAGTTATATAAAACTGAATGATTATATATCCGTATGCATTTGCGAAAATAAACTTATAACATTATGGAACTAGCAAAAGTATGAAATGCTTGATTGAAACCAGCCATGACTGTAAGTTATGGTAAGCCTATTTAAAAAGAAACATATTATAGAATTAAAAATATAAGATAGTTATTTATGTGAAGAGATAATGGGTTCCGAAGTATTACTGATAGTTCAAAGAAAACGGTTGAAATTTTTTATATGATTTATTTTAATTTTATATGATTTTTATATGATTTATTTACAGTAGAATGTTGTTATGAACTTGTTTAGTCCAACAAATTAAACAATGTGAAACAAAATTCCAAAGTATATAAATATATTATTACCTATACTAGAACGTTAATCAAAAAGTATTAATTGCATTACGAGCAAAAAACAAAGCTGCCAATCTAGTAGGTAGATATATTTTACAACAAATTAGGAGTGTATTTTTTAGTTTTTCACTGAGGTGTCTCATAACATGGCATTTATGATGAGTCACTTTTAAATCAGAATCTCCTTGAAATTGTTAATTTTATTTTCATTGTTTTAAAGTGACTGAATGTAATATTGGTCAATTTATAACCAGAAGTTTAAAAATAACAATCGCAGTTTTGGTATATATATAATATCTACTTATCTACTATACTAAAATTATAAACAGATAAAGTTTGTCGTGTTGTAAGGAGTCTACTGAATCGATGAAAATTATTTTATCACTAGAAAGCTACGTTAATTGTAAATGTCCGGGAATAAATATATTATTTTATTAAAATACTTTTTTCACCGTACCCATGCTATCTGAAAAACACTTTGATCGACGTATTTCGTGAAGTGACATATCGCTATCTCTTTCATTGCACTGGGACGAAAGAGATGGGACTGGAACTACTATGCCGCCGTTGGTTAAAATTTTGTCCATTTCCCTTCGCGAGATATGTCTTTGGTCGCATGTTAGCATTAAATAATATAATTTAAGAATACTAGTAAAATAAACCAATGAGAACTTTGCTGTAGATATCACCATCATAACAACCCATAGTCGGTTCACGGTTAAGAACGAGTCTCCGCTCAGAATGAGTTAGACCTTGGTCCACCACGCTGACCCAAGGATTGGCAGACTTCACACACGTGGAGAATTAAGAAAATTCTCTGGCATGCAGGTCTCTTCACAATGTTTTCCTTCACCGTTTGAGACACCGAGACACGTGATATTTAATTTCATAAAATGCACACAACTGAAAAGTCGGAGGTGCATGCCCCCAGAGCGCATTCGAACCAATGCCCTCCCAATCGAAAGCAGATGTCATATCCACTAGGCCATCACGGCTTGCCGTAGATATGGAAATAGAGAAATTTAAAGAAAACTTTACAGGTTGGCAAATCTCAGACCTCATCCATTGATTGTTTTGATCCATTTACTTAAACTTTTCCATCTTCAACGCCTGTTTATTTCAGCACAAAACCCTGATTCTGATGACATTGAATTTCCATCTCGTAACTGCATTTAGTGACGTCAATCCAGTCAATTCGTTCATGCAAGCTGTCTATGCCAGTAAGTTTTACGTAAATAAAACAAAATTGTGTGTGTTATAATTTAATAATAAATGGAAAAACAGGGTTACAGGTTAAAGCAAGGGTGCTCAATTTGACATAAATTTGAAAATCATCTAGGTTTTGAGGCTAAAAATATTTATTTAAGCATTTGATATAAAATTAAAATGTTATTATAAGAAGTATACACTTCTTCTATGCTAATATTATAGACGTAAAATGTGTGGTGTTGTAGGGGGTAATCTTTGGATCCACTGAACCGATTTTGAAAATTATCATTTTACTCGAAAGCCACGTTATTTGTGAGTGTCATAGGCTATATTTCATCCACAAATTCTCATGGGAACAGTAACTACGAGGGTGAAATCGCGTAGCGTTGACTATACATACTAGTATTTTAAAAAGCTATCATCAATATTAATGATGGCAGTCAAAAGTTAACTGGTCAATTCATCCTTAACCCTCGTAGCTAGGGTGCCACAGGATATCAGCATCCGCGTGGAGACAGCATCCCCTGTAAAACAAATAAAACTAAAATCAGTGAAAGGCATTACCAAAAGGTATAAAAGGGGCTAGCACCCGCGCCGCGCCTCCGACTTGACGACATGACGGCGATAGCGCGATTGGTACGTTCAATTTGTTCTAAATTTGAATTTAAAAAAATCACCTTTCCGTTCAGGAACAAGGAAGTGATAGAATCTCGAGGAATCAAAATTATTTATCAATTTATTGAAAAAAATGTTAATTCTTTATTAACCATTAATTTAGTAAATTACTATTACCTAAATTAAATTAAATATTCTAAAAATCATTGATAATTAAATGCATGTTGAATGATGTAATGTGTAATTTATAAACGAAATTTAAAGAAACCAAAAAAAAAATTAGGCAGTTGAGTGAATTCTAAATTCAAACTTTAATTTCGTATTCATAACAAAAAAAGCTTTAGATAAGTAAGCTTATTTATTCACGATTATTTTAAGTACAGTTTTCTTCCGCTTTCAGTTTTTAATTACTTTTTTTTCAGATTTTTTTTTAATTAACGTGTTATGAGTGTAACAGTTCGTGTATTAAAACTATAAAGTCAAGTGGACTTTCGCTAAGCAACGATTGCGTGTGATAACATCGTGATATCGTGATAATAAGTGATAGTGTTCTTTGTCTGTGATAATGGAAGTGTACCAAGGTGCGGCCATGTTACTTATAATTAGATCCATTATCTGATACAGGTTGTTATTTAAAAATAACTGACGTACGACTTTGACATTTAGCGGGCGTCATATTGGATTTATTTGGATTGCAAGGTGGTACGATTTTTCTGGCTCCTACCGTGTTTTTAATGATCTACCTACAATGGTTAAGCAATGTTGAATCAATAGGCTAGTTGACACTTTTTTTAATGATAATAAATAGTTGATTGTCGTTCTACTAGATTAAAAAAAAAATTGAGACGTGATTACATGAAAATTTTATTTTTTAATTTTGACAAGATGAGCCAAAACGCCTATCGGCCATGATGGTCTGTATTTCAACTGTTTCATGACGTCACTATATCAAATTCCTTACAAACGGAGGATATTTTATAAGAAATCCTTAACTTTTACTAATTAATATCGATATATTTCAGACCCTTATTCCATGTACTGTGCGAAATTAATATTATATTAAATTTGACATAACCTACCTATTCTTCAAGGACGCATCCTTATATATGGGCTTGTAGCCATATGGAACGTCGATTCTCTTTCAAGAAGCGCTTCGAAAATTAAAAAAAAATGTATGAGAATGACATTCACTATCGACAGGTCACGTGATCAAGTTGTCGATCGGATCTGTCATTCATACATTTTGTTAGTTTTTGAAGCGTTAGCGTTTGTAGAAAGAGAATCGGCTACAGGCCTCATGATGTAGACATGACATACTTGTACCTATGTAGTGCAACAATCAATCAATTGAGATTTTGTTTAATCGCGTATTTTGAAACTTTTTGATCAACACTTCACACTTTTTTTAGAAACACTTCAAATCAAACTTCATGACGTTTTAATAAAACATAATAATCAGAAGTTGGATTTTAGGTTCTGCTGATCTTTTTATCGCCCTAATTCAGTTTTTTTTTTGTTTTTTTTTTAAAGACAGATTACACTTCGGCTTCGACTTTCTTATGTTTCAATTATTAGTTGTATCCCGGTTATACTCGTATATGATTGTCGCATACTTATATTATCTACATATCTACGTCTGTGCCGGTAGGGTGATAATTAGCCAGATCAGATTGACTCGCGCTCAAAATCGAACCCAGGACCTCTGTTGAAAATCAGATAATTACCAACTGCGCCACAGGTCACTTTCAAAGATTTACACGTATCAATAAACAAATAGCATGAACTTTATAGATGTATTAATGCATCTGGGGGTGTATTATGAACCTACATTGGAAAAGGAATGTTTTGTTTTGTACAATTTGTATGTATAATGCCTACCCTAGATAAAGACCTTGTGCAAGCCACTGCGTGTAGATACTATAGAAACATAATGTTCCAATTAAGTGCCAATGAAATGATTACAGCAACTAAAATATAGAAGGTCTAGTCATGCGGCCTTACAGCGAGTATAAATTAAATATTTTTGTTAAAGCCGATACAGAATGGGTGGACTGGAATTTAGTTTTGAGGTCGTTCTGTTCAACTTTGCGAGCTTTTTTATGCTTTAATAAACTACTGGCATTTATTTTCGTTTTTTAGGGTTCCGCAATCAAGTAAGGAACCTTCACATGGATTTTTATTTATTAGGTATGGTTTGTTCGATCGATTATATGAAATTAAACTGTGTTAGTTTTTATAGTTACGAAGACGTCACGAGAATTATTATGCTATACTCGAAAGTAAAGAATATTATTTCAGTTATCTCGCGTTGGCGGGGTTTACAAAAACCTTAAACAATGTCATGTGTAAGCTATAAATAGTCAAATCCGTGGTACTCTGAGATTAATCTAACCAAAAAAGTCAAAAAAGTGAAAGTCAAAATTAATTTGACTTTAGTGATCAGACGGTAACACATACGATGTTATTTTTTGCTTTTTAGTATATTTTTTTGATTTAGAATTTTTTTTTAAAGATTTTATTTTACATGAGAATAATAGGTTTGCGTTTAATCATAATCATAATCATAAATCAGTCATTGCCAGGATGTGGTCATATACAGATATTGTTACATTATAATGTTCATACATAATCTGCCTCATAGGCGTGCAAGCCGAGTACATTATAATAATTTTTATTTACTAATATTAGAATTGTCAATTATTTACAATGTCATTTCATAAATTAAAGTCATATAACAAAAATAATAAAATAAAATTAAACCAAAGTAATACTGTCAAAACATTAAGTATACATAAAATAATTTGTCATTAAGGAACTCTGCTATTGTGTAATATCTTAGAGTATTTTGACCATTCTTTCTTTGAATTGCACAGCATCTAACCCTTTCAAACTCTCTGGAATATGATTGTATTATATGCGCATGGCCATACAATATATGTTATTTTTAAATATATTTACTCTCTTTGTTTACAACTCCTACTCTTTTATAAAGGTATGTGATTCGTAGTGGCCAGTAATAATACAATGGTGTAACTTAGTGGTAACTGTTCGTAGGTATCATTACCCGTTGGTCATGGTGTGCGACCACGTGGGTCGAGTCGCAATAAACAGTGCATTACTGTCACACTCGACACACTTGCCTACTGCCTACTTCTGCAGTTCGTTGCCCTTTTACTGACTTCTAGAGAAGGAGTTTGTTTATTTCACTCAATAGCTCAAATAACTCGAAAAATATAGAGCCGGACTTAAACCTGAGAACTTTTAGAGGGAAACTTACTCAATAGCATAAAGGTTTTAGGGCTTGATTTAAAATTGATAGATCTTAAGTTTGATCCCCAAACCTTTAGACTATTGTATTAACCACTGGTACAATTTTTTTACAATTAATTGGGGGAGTAATAAGAATATTGGGTATGTTAATTTCCCTCAATAGCTTAAAGGTTATACAGGATGCTCGGGAGTATTTCCCATAACTCTGGGGTTATATTCTTTACCGAAAATAATTTAAAATGTTCAAGGAATATGCGTTCCAAAAATTAATATTTTCGGGGTAAATAATATTTCTTTTGTAAATAGATCCAAAAATGTGTCCTTTATATGCATCCTTATGAATTTATTAAACTATGAATGATTTGAATTTGTAAAACTATGACCTCTGGATGTTAGCCGTTAACTATGGGCCTCATAAGAAGGTTCAGATTCCCTCAGTGGGCAATTGAACGAGCTATGCTTGAAGTATTGGTATCGAATCATAAAAATAATTATTTCCTGAGAGATAAAATCTGTCAACAGTTAAACTGTTATTAAAAGCTAGATGTAAAACTCTTAAAAGACCAAGACTTCTTATCTTACTCTCGCAAGTGCATTAAGAGTCAAAAAGCCAGTCCGCCTCGAACAAATTGCAGCACAATGTGGAACAGTATAATAATGAGGTAACTTATAACATTACAAAGTGTTTGAGCGAGTTATTTACAAGCAGTGCCAGACGCAAAGCACGTGCGATTACGTAACCTTTATCTGATTGTAGATCGTGCAAAATTTACAAAGGATTTTCGCGGAAATATCCAAAAAATCTGTAACTAAAACGGCGTATAGGTACCAACAAGAAAAAAGTCTTGATTGCTTATTTAGTGAAATATTGACTCCTCATAGAACAGTTACAGCTTATATTCATATTTGTGTAATTGTTAATTAGTGTAAAAATTACTTGACAAAGTTAGAATACTTACTTCTTAATTTAACTTTGTTTGATTAAGCTTATAGTAAGCAATCAAACAATTTTATTTCATTAAGTGTATTGTGACACATCTATAAAACAATTGAATTAATTCAATAATCCATTAAAAATTTTAATGCGTAAAAGCGTAACAAACAAACAAACTATCCATACATGTACCTATTAGTGTTAACGATTAAAACGCAATAGTTCTGTAGAAAATTTTCTACAATATCGATCTTAAATACATGTAATATGTTTTAATCAACTCTAAATACGCAACTCTTTGTGTAGTAACGAATTTTGGCATTTACAATACAGCCAGGAGCGTAGGCGTGATGTATAGCAACAACATAAATGCGTAACGAGCAGTCGTGACACATGAGGCGGTGGGTGTAATTCCACACCCTGCGTTGCCAGGAACATGACACGATAGTGTGTCCATACGTCAACTCCTTCTTCAGGATAATGTCTTGAAAATAAAATAGGAAATGCTTTAGCTGCCAATGTCCCCAGAATCAAGTTCTCACAGCATCAACTCATCTCAATGCATAAATGAAACTTAAGAAGTTAATAAATTTAGCTTGTTAAATGAAAAATAAAACCTCTGAATAAAAGTAACTGTAGAAAATATAGTACCCAAAAACCCGTCAGGAAACTCAGTAGTTGTATTACAGTTCAAGTTCTCATATCTTGTATATAGATGAACGCTTTGTCAATACTTATACAGTTCAAGTTCTCATATTATAATACTGTCGATTTTTCCATCAATCTACGAGTAAAGTATCTGTCTGTGATTTGAAAATAACTGTTATTTATCACGTTTTTTATCAACCATACCAGCACTCAAACGAGCTTTTATAAAATATTCATCTGTCTTTCTGTTTATCCGGGCTAATCCGAACTACGAACTAAAGGAACGGCTGAACCGATTTTATTTGGACTTTCATTGGAGGATATAAGCAATATCTAGGCTACTTTTTATTTTGGATAAATCCATACTTCATAGTCATAGTCATAGTCATATTTTATTCATAAACTAGCAGACCCGGTCAACCTTCGCTTTGACTTATGTACACTTCTTTCTTATCCCTACCCTACACTACCCTACTCCTACCGCTACCCTACCCTACCCCTACTCTACCCCTAACCTACCCGCTTCCCGCGGGATTTGTGAAAACTTAATACCCCGCGGACAAGGTCGCGGGTATCCGCTAGTTTTGTATAAAATGAAATACGACGCAAGGCTGTCTACCTGTCCGGACGTGTCCTGCACACGGCGGCGTCGTGGCCACCAGTCGGCGACAGGCGGCAGGCAATGGCCTCTAACGAGTCTACTTTCCGATTTGCCGCCCTTTGTGAGAATTACACGCACCGCGAGACAAAGAGCTGTAATTGATTTGACTGCGACGAACTTGAGCCGGAACACAGATACGACAAAAACTACACTTCGCTAAATAATATCCAATTATTTACAAATGACTTCTCAATATAATTAGACTTCACTGATAAATAATGATCTTTATGAGCCGATGGACGACCATTGCTGTACATTGACCAATAACATCGTTAGAGAATAGCCGTGCAGTGGGTAGTGGAAATCACTTAAACCAAGTGACCCGCTTGCTCATTTGCACGCTATATTTTATGACAAGTCGTCATAGGCGTATATAGCGGGTGGGCCGGACCCACCCTAGAATAGTCCAGTGCCTACCCTAGAATACTGGCCTACCGATTTGAAATGCTGTGATGAACGCCGAAATACCAATAATTTTACAGAAAATATCATTTAAAATATCAAATAATAACAATTACAACATATAATAAATAAAAACTTATAAGTAATAAATATTATGAAAAATATATTAAGACCTTTTCTGATACCTACCTTAGATACAAAGAAAAAATAATAAATAAGTCGAGCCGTTTCAGAGGTCTGCGTCTACAAATATTGCTAACGAAATTTTAATATTGAGTGTCGACTCTGTTCAGTGATATATAGGCCCACCCCAGGCCCACCCCAGGCCCACCCTAGGAAGTAATCCTAGATACGCCAATGCCGTCATCCTAACTTTTTACCTAAGTAGCAAAATGTTTTAGTAAATAACTATATTTATAACCAACTGATAAGTAAATATATTAGGAATGTCTATATGAGTGATTTGTTCATTAATAGCATAACGATATAGAACTAAAAACGGTTTGACACGTAAATTCACCAATGCGTAACTTAGATGCAGGGCAGTACAAGGCATAAGCTTTTTGCGGTGGCGATAAGTCACATTGCCATGTACGAGTTTTATGTATTGTTTTAAACAAGATACAACCAAAACTCAAAATCTTAAGTCCTACTTATTACATAGTCTCATGGGTTCGTCGACATTTCGCGGATCATAGCAAAATAAATAAATTATTATCTATTCATGATGAACTTCCGCAAAATAACGCCTGCTTCTATCCAATATTTAATAACCTACAGGCTGCTTTAACTTAGACCAAACACCACCACGTGCCAAATAGCCATTTTTATAGACAAAATAAAACATTTTTTCGTAATTCGCCGCCAAGGTCGTTTCGCCGCGTGTTGTAATTGAGTCAAATGTTCTAAAACGCGTTTATGTTATTATTACGATATCATTTACGCGAACTTGACGCAAATATACAGTAATAGCTGTTCACACCGAGTGAGTGTCGGCACGCGGTGCGTGCAAGCGTTACTCAACCCTGAGCGACATCGACAATCTATTTACGTGTTGGCAATTTTATAAAAATTACGGAAATTGTGTAAATATATGACCAATTACTATATTTTTATCTTTATAATATTACTAGCGCCGCGGTTCCACTCTCTCCCGTTCCCGTGGAAATACAATATGTAACTTATGTTGCTCGGTAAAGATGTAGTTCTATTGGTAAAAGAACGTTCAGAATCGGTTCAGTAGATCCAGAGATTACCTCACAAACTTGTTACTTTTTAACCTTTTTATTACGTTTTCACGTCTTCAAATCTGTTTTGATGAATATTAGTAAACTGACAAATCGAACTCACGTCGTCATCAACCCATATTCGGGTTATCAGGTTTCCTCATGATGTTTTCCTTCACCGATTGAGACACGTGATATTTAATTTCTTAAGATGCACACAACTGAAAAGTTGGAGGTGCATGTCCCGGACCGGATTCGAACCCATACCCTCCGGAATCGGAGGCAGAGGTCAAATCCACTGAGCAAAAAAACTTATCCATCACTCCACTCTGTTAAGGTGGACAAGAGGATGAAGAAAAGAATAAAAAGACTACAATCATGACTATAATTAAGCGATGATGCAGAACTTGCCTTGAAGGACGAAGGTGCCTATTGATTACTTGAGGATACCCATGTTGTATGTGGTATGAAAAAGGGAGGTGGAAGGGTAGTGCTGATCCATAGTAATAGTGTAAAATGTGGTAATAAAGGCATGTCCGTCTATTGCAGGCCATTCTAGCGTTGTGTGCGTGCGCACACGCACAGTACGCGGAGGAGCGCGCGCCGCGGTACATTCCCTCGGAGTCCAAGACCACGCCCGCGCCGCCCGTCGCCATCCTCAAGCAGATCAACAGGTACTTCTTCTTCTTATAGCCGCTAGTCTATACACCTAACTTCTACATTCAAAGCCAAATATCCAAAAGAAAACAAACTGTACCTGTTGGACAGAGTGATATAAGGATATATCACTCTCAAGGTGATCAAGGTTCTCTGGACCGCTTATCCGCTACGTCAGTAAGCCCTCATTCGTATGACAGTTTATTAACGGACGTTAAAAAAGCGTTCAAATATAGTAAGAAGTTAAATAAAGGTCTATTTCCAACACCCAAAATTGAAAATGCAACACTGCTCGAACAAAAGCGTCGTCTTCTAAAAACGCTGTCGTGTGAACATTTACTTGGGAATGCATTTGTTGTATTTAAACGCTTTTTTGAAAAAGCTCTCGTTGCGAATGAGGGCTTACTGACGTAGCATCTATGCGGTTCAAAGAACCCTATATCACTCTGTCCAACAGGTACTGTTTGTTTTCTTTTGGATCTTTGGCTTTGAATTCAGTAGTTAGGTTTAGGTGTATAGACAAGCGTTTGACAGTAGGCAGTTGTCAGACGGCGGTTGGTGTATATTAAGAAATGTTTTCTAACGAAAAAAGCCTTCAGTTTAAACAAGCAAACGCGCTTGGTTTGCTCTCTCAGCTCTTCATCCAAAAGCAAGCAAGCGGTCTTCCTGACCAAGAAATTCAAAAGATTGAATATAACCTCGCTTTATTTTATCGACGTTAAATTAGATATTACGAGGATTGATATCCCATTTCAGCACCTTGGGACGCCAACGGCTCGTTGAACTATACGGCCTGCCCATTGCCACTTCAGCTTCGCGACTCGCTGAGCTATGTCAGTGTCTTTAGTTCGTCTGCGGATCTCCTCTATCCTGATTCGATCACCCAGAGAAACTTCAAGCATAGCCTTCGCTGAGTGACTTCGAGCTTTCTAATAAGGCCCATAGTCAGCGACCAAGTCTCGGATCCGTAGGTCATCACTCACAGATCACAGAATTTGTCCTACTGTCAATAAAATATTGGCTACAAAATCATAGTTAAATCATAGTACGCCTCTCTGACTGAGAGTTACATATTTGCAACTTTTGTCGTGGAGACCCTTGGGCCATGGAGTCGCCGTGCCAAAGAAATTCACCGAATCATTTCACCGCGGCTAGTTGTCTCAACTGGTGACAGAAGGGCTAGGTCATTTTTTGCGCAAAGGATCAGCCTGGCTGTCCAGCACGGAAATGCAGCCAGTATTCTTGCCACCATTCCTCGTGGATATTTTATTAAGATAATTTATTATACTTATTATATATACTTATTGTATAGTTATTAAGATAATTTAGCTTAAGTTCCTTGTTGTACTCTTTCTCAATAAAAAAAAAAGAAAGTTAAATGTTTTATGTGTTAATTCCAGACACAACGAAGACGGCTCGTACACTTACGGCTACGAGTCTGGCGACGGCTCCTTCAAGATCGAAACCAAACTGGCCAACGGAGAAGTCAAGGGCAAGTACGGCTACAGGGATGACACTGGCAAGGTTAGTTTAACCACATTTAATATACTTTCGTTCGTTCATTTTTCGATAATATAGGAATTTTATAAAATATCAAGTGTCAATTATTTTCCCCTGCAGTAGTGCATCAAATTAATCACTTCACTGGTCTACTGACCTAATTTAAAATGTTATTTCTACATTTTTCACAAATCTAAAATGATGTTAGTGATGGCAATGAAACGTTCAACCGTCACTTTCCAGGTACGCGTGATCGAGTACGGAGCCAACAAGTACGGCTTCCAGCCGGCGGGGGAGGGCATCACCGTCGCACCCCCCACCCTCGTCGACGAGTCCACTCGGGAGGAGGGCCTGCGTCCGAGCAAGGTAACTAAACTTCAACTTTTTGATTACTCATATAAAATATTTGGGCATCCCATTATAGTTAGGACGAGATCAGTATGAGGCGAATATCTTAGCATTCCATGGATTCACCGTGCAGGTGCCGGGTCCATCGTGTAGTAGAGAGAAAAACTCCGAGCAGAGTCCTGAACTTGTGACTACAGGATGTAGGGTTAAGGAATTCCTTGACGATCGATCAACACTCCCCGTTCTCTGCTCGTGTTGTTCTCCCTGCCTAGCCAAATTTGGTAAGATCCTATTAGAGCAGCTTTGGATACTCGTTCTAATATAGATCTAGCTGCACTTCTAGAGAGGCCAAGGTCTTTAAGCAAGTTATAGAGAGATTTTGTTGGTAATCCTTTCGCACTTACTTCTACGGCGTACAGACTAACTACATAGCCATTTTTAGTTAGTTCATTTGTTAGGTCATAGTAGTAGTACTATACAAATGCTATACATAGGCTATTTTTTATCCCAAAAAATCCATGGTACCCTGGGGATTTGTGAAAAACTAAATTCAACGCGGACGAAGTCGCGGTCGTCCGCTAGTACCTCAATATTGAAGCCGCAGGCTAACAAATTAATATTTCTATTATTCACATAGTTCACATATCACATACTCAGCTTTTTCCACATACTTACCGATACATTTCTCAATTTCAGAACCAAGGCGGTCGCTCCCAATACCGCGAGCCCGCGCCTCAGTCCATAGACTACGACTACGAGGAGCCCGCGCCCGCCCCGCGCCCCGCACCGCGTCCGGCGCCCCGCCCTGCCCCCCAGCAGCAGTACAGGCCCGCGCCCCAGCCGCAGCAGCAGTACAGGCCGGCGCCGCAGCCGCAGCAACAATACCGACCTGCCCCTCAACCGCAGCAGCAGTACAGACCACCGCAACAATCGGCTGCACCTACTCCTCCTAGGGTGAGTTCATTTTGTTTTTATTGTAACCAGCATAGTTATATCTCAATCTGACCAGCAATAAAATTTATCATGAATTCAAAGGAGATGGTCCAAAAATGTATGGAGGTCCAGTCATTGTACCCTAGCGGAAATAAAAGAAAAATTTTTTTTTTCCTTTTTTTTTTGATTATACAAATCTACGAATTTACTTTAATTCCTTCGAAATAATATTCATTATCTTCCAAGAAATGCAACACTATTATGGGTAATAATGGCGGATTGATGACGTTTTCAATGCAGTAATCGATTTGACGTTTGCTGTCAATTGTTATATCATTGTTGCTCTAAGGGCGCCATCTTGATATAACTCAAAAACTTGGGTTTTAATTATATTTATTTCTTTTTATTTCGTTACATTTATTCACTTTAATAAATTTTAATTAGATCCTTATATTTTTTAAATTTTAATGATACGGGGTACAAGAGTGGACCTGAAATATCCTTTTTCATGTTAATTTTAATGGGATTAAATTATGAATAATCTTCACTTTCCATTTTAAATATCTATTTTACCCGATTGCAAGAAGGGTTATGTTTTTCGCGCGTATCTTGTATGTAGGTATGTATTCAATATTCTTTATTACCTCATATCTTCCAAGCTGTTAAACGGATTTACGTAATTAATATATAGTTAGATTTGTCTTATTAACCCAAGTGTTCTAAGATAAGTGTAGTTAAAAAAAAACAACACAACAACTGTAAGACACTATAGGTGAAAAAAATGGTATATCATAGCCATATTTAAAAAGCGTACAATTAGAAAAACTCTATTTATTATTCGACTTTTTGATTAATAAAATTATATTATCAAACTAGCGGACGCCTGCGACTTCGTCCGCGTGGAATTTAGTTTTTCACAAATCCCGCGGGAACCGTGGATTTTTCCGGGATGAAAAGTAGCCTATGTGTTAATTCAGAGTAAAATCTATTTCAATTCCAAATTTCAGCCAAATCGCTTCAGTAACCGCAGCGTAAAAGAGGAACAAACATACTTACACACAAACTTTCGCCTTTATAATATTAGTAGGATAGTAGGATAATATTAGTAGGATTAAATTAATACAGCCGATTCTTCTAAATGGAAAATTGTTACAATAATAAATGTTCTTCGGCAGCCAACCTTCTTCGCCGGCGCCGCGCCTTCCCCATCATCAGCCCCAGCGCCGTCCAGGGACAACTTCTTCAACCCAGAACCCCAACAACCCAGACAACAATACAGACCTCAACAAGAGTTCAGACCAGCACCCCAACCTCAACAGTTCGCCCCCAAACAAACCCAGGCAGACTTCGGACAAGACTTCAACTCCGGTCCTCAGAGGTTCCCATCAGCCAACCAGTTCCAGCAGCAGCCGCGTGGTCAATCGTTCTCCATGCTGGACCAGCTCCTCAAGGAGTACTCCTTACCCCAGGGTGGCTCAGCGCCCCTCCACGACATTTCGTTCGGTTCCTTCTAGTGCGATTAATCGATAATTCGAAAGTTGTAAATATGTAGTTTATATTAATTAAACAATTCTTTTTTAAATTAATATATCTGCTTTTCATTGAACTTTTCTACAGTTCATTCTGATTTGAAAATATTATAAACAGATTTGATGTTGAATCGGTCGCGCCAATATCCAATATCGCAATTTAACCGAAGGTCAAAGAGACCAGAAATAGCTCAAGAATCCATAAACCTATAAAGTTTTAAAATTCTAAAATATAAATTCTTATCTTTTTCGTACAAAACCTAATACAATATGCTTACTCAATTCCCAAATTATATTTTCCAAGAAGATCCATTTCTTTGAGCTTTTTCAATTTTTATTTGTTAACCCCATCCCATGGACAGCAACTGAGTATTTTGTAACTTTGGCAATCAGATCAGTGCGGACTTCAAAATTCTGGGCACTGGCTTTTCTTTTCTTTAGCTTCTAAATTTTGGGAAAAATTACAGTTAAAAGAACTGCGATACACCAATCTAGGACCATTTAAGTCATGTTTAGATTTTATATACCTAACCTCAGTCATTTTAACAAGAGAATCAACTAATTAGAATGGACTATAGAACAATTCCTTGAAATACAAAACTGATTTAATATAACATTGTTAAAAATGCATATAACTTCATAATAGTAAAAATTGCATCAAAATTTTGATAGCCTGCTTGTTTGATAATGATCTCGGAGTTTATCGTAACTGTTAAATATATTTAGTTGTACGCCAAATATGTTTTAAACAAATATAAATGCCAATTTTTAGTCATAATAATATGACGGTGTATTTTTTTCATTTAATTTGTTTCTACGAGTAGTTATAATATTAATTTATAGAGATTAGGAGATTGTTTGTTTTTTTTTTATTCTCTACAAGTTAGAATCTCACCTGACGTGATCTACGTCTCACATCTACGTCTTTGCCGGTAGGGTGGTAACCAATTAAGAAAACCTCAATCGGCCCAACCGGAGATCGAACCCAGGATCTCCATTTTATAAATCTACCGCGCACACCACTGCGTTACGGAGGTTGTCAAAACGCGTAGGTATAATGAATTAAAATTCAAGAGTTTGTTTGTTTGTATGTCTCGTCTCTGGAACTACCTACTTATCGGATTGTAAAAATATTTTAGTATATTATAGCCAGACTCGAGGAGTAACTTAGGCTTACTTTAAAGTTTACCCTCACATATCCCCGAATTGTTTATAGTCTTCAATATACATAGGATAATTTCTATCCTGATTTTTCCATCTACGTGCTATTTCTAAGAAATCATATTGTTTCTCTTGATAACCACTAGAAAATAGCAAAATACATTGTATACTTGGACGATGACGCCTATCTTCTTACCTCCTAAAGTATGGTGACTTTATGGATGTATAAGTAAATTTGAACTCCATAGTTCCCTTCTGTACCTACATAGGAATATGAGAGCAACTTTTAATCTATACTTATATTATAACGCTGAAGAGTTTGTTTGTTTGATTGAACGCGCTAATCGCAGGAACTACTGGTCCGATTTAAAAATTTTCTGTGTTAGATAGCCCATTCATCGAGGAAGGCTATAGGCTATATATTATCCCCGTGTTTCTAAGGGAACGGGAACCACGCGAGTGAAACCGCGCGGCGTCAGTTAGTTCTTATATAAATGTCGAAGGTCAAATCTCAAGCTCTTATACCATATTGTAGTAAGGAAAAAATATTCAAGGTCGCGATATTCGAGTACTAGCCTATATAAATATGTAATACATGGCATGCAACATTACACAATAGCCTCCGCAAAGCACCTGCATTGTCGGCGCGGAGGCCGTGGGAGCTTCTCCCATGGACCAAAAACAAGGAACAATCGCCTCTTACCCGACATGTGTGCTGTTCACAGGCTGTTGGGTAATGTTACGTACAATACAATTATTGTATGCGCAAATAGACAATATGATTTATCATAAGACAATGGTACTTGGCAGGGTATAATGCAAATAGACAAATCCTGCTAATTCAGTTTGATTACGTATCGAAACCGATAGGTGGCTACGATCGGAGTTTTAGCGAAAGTGAATTTAAAGAATATTTACAGTATATTAGGAGTGGAATACAATAGTGTAGCGGGTGGGGGCCCATCCGATGACTGGTAATTTGTGCAAGAAAACTCCTACTTATCTCAAACTTGTACAAACTACTCTTCATAAAGTTGAACGTTCACTCATTTGAGTCATCCGCTTCCAAAAAACACAAGAAATTAAATTTCATTATCAACAACCCATTCGGCTCACTATTGGGCCCGACTCTCCTCTTAAAATGGGATTAGGCTAATATAGTCCACCATGCTGGCCCAATGCGGATTGGCAGGGTTCACACACATAGAGAATTAGGAAAATTCTCAGGTATTCTCACGATGTTATTCCTTCACCGTTTGAGACACGTGAACAACTGTACCTTCAGTTGAACGTTTTAACAAAGAAGCGCTTCAATTGTCTTTACCTTTGTACTTAATAAGACTTCTGAAGGTGCTTGAAAATTTACGTTTAATCAAACAGAACGTCTTTCATTCATTCTCAGACCAGTTTCTTTTTAGGTATAAAGACTTCTAGAACTCGACTCTGGTAGTTCTGGCATTTCTTGGCTCCCTCAAATACCTCGATTCAGATTTTGGAACAAATCACCATTTATCCATCATCAATAAATATAATCTTTGTAACGTATAAATGGAACCGACTTCAATGACATATTTATTTCAGTTAATTTGATCCCCGTATGTTCACCGGGACGGGAACTACACGGATGAAACCGCGGGACGTCGGTTAGTATACAATAACAAAGCTTGGATGGATGATTTGCGGTATCTAGTTATAATAAAAAGCATGGATGGATGATTTGCGGTATCCAGTTATAATAAAAAGCATGGATGGATGATTTGCGGTATCTATTTAAATCTAAATCCGTGTGTGTGCGTATTGCGCGGCGTGAGACAGTGGGCAGGCGACAACGCAAACAATGCTCCTATTGCAGACATTGCGTACCGCATGTCATTTGTATTGTTTTACTTTTAACTGCTTGCTAAATTAGCCACCGTCGGGAACCTTGTCTTGTCTTCAGTTAGCCAATTTGAATATAATAAGCTGATCATTTAAATATTATTTGGTGGGAGGTTCATTTTGATAATGTATTTTGAATTAACTTTCAAAAGAGGTTCAACTTGGCATGTAGATGTATGTGTATGCACTGATTCCTCCCAAATATATTGGACCAGGATTTTATTTAAACATTCTATGAATATTAATAATTTATTATTTAGTAGATTAGTCATTATAATTCAAGAATTTACCAATTTTTGTCTTTCGAAACTCAGTTCGATTAATGAGAATACTTGGTGTTTAGGTTCTTTGATATAGAAATAGAAAAACACTGACATTTAAAATTGCAATTAGCGACAAGTTTTGAGTTATTCTGATAATTCAAAAGTTATAATGATCAAATATGCTCAAGATAATTAAATAAAAGACGTTTTTAAAGTGGAATTTTTTATCTAAATAATTAAAACAGTTCTACAAACTATGTATCAAAACTATATACATTAGCGTAGCGTAAAAATATTAATACCATCGAGTATTGTGTTCCTTATAACTATCACTTGACCTGTTCTACTAATAAATATATTTAACTACTCAATGTCTGCTCTGTGGTGCTTTTGTGTTTGTTGAAGCTTCTTCTCCGAGTATTTGGACGTTTCTCACCTGTTTCCGCGGCGGCGCTGCGGTCGTGAGCTCTGTGGCCGGCGCAGGGGTTGGCACGTAGTCGGGGTTGATGGCGAGCAGAAGCATTTTCAGAAGCAATGCTTCTCTGATCTCTACTGGAAGATATTCGGGTATTTCATCGATGTGGTTGGATGCGGAGCTTTGCGAATCGTACGGACGGGTGTATCTCCGTCGAGGCGTGTATCTTTGGCTCTCGTACTGGTCGTCATATTGCACTTGGTTGGAGTACACGTCTTGCCTGTACCGCGGTTCGTATCTGTAATCGTAACGATCATCGTCTTGATAATGCCGCGACTGGTAAGACTCGCGGCGGTAAGGCTGGTACGGCGGCCCCGGCATCAACTGATCCATCAGACTTTGCAAACGATTCTGCCTTAGTATCAAAATGTGAAGCAACCGCTTAAAATCTCTCGTACTTACTGGAGCTGAGATGGTCTGCATTTCGTCGATCGGTTCGTATCTCTGGAACAGCGGCTGACTTCGGTAGGGGTTCACGTATCTCGCTTCGTAGCCCTGGAGCGGAACACCTCTTTCGTCTACTGGAATTTGGACGACTCTCGTGACTGGCCTTATTTCGTACGGTACGGCTGACGCCTCGGACGCTTTCGGCTGATGCTCCTTTCCGTACTGAGGTTCCAATACTTTGTCTTGGTATTCGTAGTGGAGAAAGGGCCGCTGGTTGCCTATCGGTATGGGCGCTCCGGGATTGTCTCTCAAGTATTCCTGCGTTCTGAATTGAATAGTCGAAGGTCGTTGGTACACGGGCTGCTCGTAAACTCGTTCTTCCTCGGGCCTGTGGGCTGGTATATGAATCACTGGCACTGGATTCGGTGTCACCACACTTTCGTGTTGATAAACGCGGCCTGTGCTCGCTTCTAAAGTCGTTTCCTGGTCTTCCAGCTGCGTGTCATGATATTGCTGTTGTATTTTCTGCCTCGCCGCTAACAACGAGTGTATGAGTCTAGGTCTAATCGTCGTCGTAGTGAACAGGGGACGCAAAGTTCCGTGCGACAGATGACTTCCGTATACATCAGTCGAATCGTCTCCCATAGACTGCTGTAGACTTACCATGTGATGATTGGAACTCGTTCCAGATAGCTCACGTCGGATGGCATTAGACTTAGGTTCCTCGGGTTGTTTTTCATTGTGATGCTCATACACTGGTTTTAACGTTTGTGGTGTTGTTGTGGTTTGTTTAGTAACTAAGTCGTCTTTCACTGTCACAGGCACTGTCTTGGAGGAATGCATCCGAGTTTTCATGATGTCTTCCTTCCGATAATGGTTTTGAGAGCTGGATGTAGTTTCTTCGAGCTTTTGGTTTTCGGTAGACGTCTCGATCGGGGACCGCATCAAGCTAGGTCTGCGCCGCGGTATCGCTTGTATCACCGTACCCCTGGTTGTAGCGCTGCCTCGCGTCGGATACACCACGGTAGCCAGAGGTCGCCTGGTCGTCGACGATACCGTTTTGTTCACCCTCACGACCATTGTCGGTGGACTCGGCGTCGTGTTAGTCGTAACAGGGACCGGGGTACTGTCTCCAGACGAAGAATAAGTGACCCGCTTAATTTCCCCACCTTCGTCGAGATATCCAAAAGTCCCTTTAACGTTTCCCAGAACATCACGGCTCTCTATTTTGAACGTTCCATCGTTGGCCTCGTACCCGATGGTGTAGGACCCGTCTTCGTTTAAACGGCGGATTTGTTTTACTATTTCAGTTTTGGTCGGATCGCCCGTTTCACTGGCCTTGAGAATTTCTTTGGTGGAATTGGTTGCGTCTGGTGGTTCGGTGGTGGAGACATCGGTGGAGTTGGCGATGTCTGCGCAGGCCGCGCTGGCGAGGCACGCGAGGAGCAGGAGCAGGTTCATCTCGTCGGGCCGCCGGCAGCCGCATGACGGAGCTAAGGCGTGGGCCACACACACCACTCCTCTATATAAAATATCGCCCCACTTGCGTCCCGGCGTGCGAACGCCTTACGCAAACAACGCCATTGTTGTCACTTCATTATCTGAAACGGAAAATCTTTTTTCTTCGCATCTACCTGCGCTCCGCGGTCCCAATTGTTTAAGGGCCCGCTGACGCGGATTTATGTGCCGTTTGTATTGTAGTGATACAAAATTTTAATAAGACAATCTTTGATATTATGCTGTAATGGTTTTTCAGTTTACTATTTTGCTTTAATACAAAATACTGCAGAGTACTCCTGGTATATTGTGCCAAAAAGAGGGAACTAAATCTCTAAGGCAAGTAAATCTGATAAGTTATGTTTGGTACAAAACCGAGAGTTATAGATATAACCTTGATTCTCTTTGAATAAGAAACATAATTGAACTTAGATTTTTATAATAAGAACTCTATTTCCTGTTGCTTAAACTTTTATCTTGAAAACGAATACGAATTCTGTTGCGATAAATTCCATTTTTGGAATCGCTTAATTTCAAAAAATTAGTATTATAATTGGTTTTTTTCATCAATATCAATGAAAACAAAGTTACTGCCTATGCGACTTTTTTAATAATTATAGGTCAGACTATCAGATATTAATTACTAACATAATTACTGAGATCGACAGCTTGACGTAGATACTCTCCTATATGTATGGCAGTGTAATGTCTATTCCCAAGTTCCGATTATAAGTTTCATCATCATCATCATCATCATCATCATCTTCACATCACCAACATATCAGCCGATGGACGTCCCCTGCAGGACATAGGCCTTTTGCAGAGACTACCAAACATCATGATCCTGAGCTGCCTGCATCCAGCGCTCACAATCTCTGTAACTCGCTTGTCGACGGTCTTGGGGTAACATTGCGTTTTTTAATGCAGGGTTGCCATTCCAGCACCTTGGGACCCGTTGAGTTTCAGAAGGATGAAAATTCTATAATTAGTAACGGAATCCAGGACTCGATTCTGTGTTACTCACTAGACCAACAAGTGCGGTGCGAACGGCAAGATCGGGGCCAAGCATCAGCATAAACTAAAACAAATGTACGCAATATTTCATCACTTATCTATTTTATTCATTTCCAAAATTACTGAGCAACTCTGTTATTAAATATTTTTCACACGGCCGCCTGTCATTGTCGGTGTTAATTGCAATAGCTCGAATGGAAATTAAAGTGGATTTCGTCTTCAAGGTTTCTGGCGCTGACTCGGAATGGGCATAGATCGTAGGGCAGGATAATTGCAAATGATAATGGAAGTATGGTGCTTTAATTAGGTTTGCGGTTCTTATAGGCATACAAATTTTGTACAAAATGGACTCTAATTTTTGTAGTAATTTCGAAACAACCTAATTACTTGGGTATGACCTAAATCATCATAATTATCTGCCTATTTTAATCGCCCACTAGATAGCGACAGTTCTGGGTTACTTAGTTATTTAATTGAAGTTTTGGAACTTTGACACACAACGCTGATTCAATGCTGGTTGGCGGCGGTTATATATATTGGCCTCGGCAGCGAGATTTACATCTGATAAGTAGTTTAGACGTCGTGTTACAAAAAAAAACATTCATATGCTATATATACCACTTGCCCAACTAAGCAGTTGTAATTTTGGCAATGTACTTATATAAAATAAACAAATATATGTAGTAATTTTTGGCCCATTTTTAACAGCCCATTACAGGGCCAGGCCTCCCTCCTTATAGGCTATATGGAGGTTAGAGCCACCTCGCTCATCAGCTTGGATGACAGGATGATTCCATTTACCCAAATAGTTTCATTTATGGTTTGGGGTAGGTACAATAGCGATGTGAGGTCCGGGAAGCATAGCCCTTAATTTATAAAATCCAAATGTGCATTAACATATTAATAAGCAATATCCGGCCCGCGAACTAGTCTCATCTCAAAATGAGACGGGTTAGTAGGCTCTCCAACGCTACGTAAATAGTCCACCACGCTGGCCCAATGCGGATTGCCAGACTTCACACACGTAGAGAATTAAAAAACATCTCAGTGCAGGTCTCCCTCACGATGTTTTTGCCTTCACCGTTTGAGACACAGGAAATTGTATTTCATAAATCTGAAAAGTTGGAGGTGCATGCCCCGGACCGGGTTCAAACCTACGCCCTCCGAAGAAAAAGCAAAGGTCTTGCCCTCAATCACGGCCCAAATGTGCGTTCATTAGACAATCACAAAAAAAGCCTCTTCATTTTATGAATTACCGATACGCCATCTAGCGTTAGTTACTAAAACTATTTGACTATTAAGGCAGCTACGTGAAAGTGTTTAACCTTATATGCGTTGTCGAGTATGTTATTTGCTATTCAGTACTTACACTCGTAACTAAGTAACTTAGTGTTTCCCCACTCCTCCGACAGAGCGCGCTGCTATTTTTGCTTAGCATCTCAACACATTCACACCTTGGTGTGTGAATCGTGAGGTTCACGGGACTTCACCTAAACTATTGAACACGACTTACACCTTATAACTGGTTTTACTTTTTCATAGAATAACCCAATACTGTCCCCCACCCGGGGGTTCATCCAAGGACTACCTTCGCAGCATATAAATGCCCGCATCACCACACAAAATCACCACACGCAAAGGCCCCTTGTCTTGGACGTGTTTCTCCCAGGTCCTTGCGGGGTATACCTGGGTTCCCTGGGCCGACGTATTATGGGCTGGCGGGCATTTCTCTTTAATAGACTAGCAAATTTAGGGATTATCAGACTTTTTTAAAGTCCCGTCACTATAGGGCTCGGCTTTCCTCCTTAAAGTATATAGAGCTTAAAGACGTTGCTTGAATGTGGATTGGTGGGCATAGGATGACAATGATTTTATTTTCTATTCTAAGACTATTTAATGATCTATAACAGCTATTAATGATAATGACCGAGATCGATGACTTGATGTACTCTCCGAGGCAAGGGGGTGTTACAACACAAACTTTCCAACTTCAGGCTAAAAATTGCTCTGAAAATTTCTAAAAAGAAAGATAAGCGTATTTATAGCCCAGTCCAAGACTCGAAACCTGGACCTCGTGATCCAAAGCCACATACGCTAACCATTGGAATAACGAGACAGGTAATAATTCATCTATACAAATATTAGGTATATAGAGCTAAAGTTTGTGGTGCTGTAGGGGGTTATCTCTGGATCTACTGAACAGATTCTGAAAATTCTTCTACAATTAGAAAGTCACATTATTTGCGAGTGCTATATTTTATCGCCGTATTATATCGCCGTATATTATATCGAAACCGCGAGGCGTTGTCTAGTAAATTATAAAATCCTATATATTAAGCTGCAAATCGAATTCTTTGTAGTGAACCAAATCAATCATTATATTTTGATTAGCAGACGCCCGCAACTTCGTCCGTGGATTATTCCGGGAAAAAGTAGCCTTCTATTCTGCCCCAAGGTGCACTTAACCTCTATACCTAGTTACGTTCAAATCGGTTCAGCGGGTTACCCGTAGACAGACAGACTTACTTTCGCATTTATAATAATAATATCTATAGATTTACTTGAGTTTTGATTATATGTTGTGTCCTAAATTGATCATAGACATTGTTTGCTTAGGTTTTATTTAAAAATAATATAATTAATATATGCCGAATCTCTCTTCTTGCGTGAATCAAGGCACCTACCACATAATCAAAATAGAGAAGTAGATCACTAGGTATTTCGATGTAAACTGTATGTACATTATACACAATATTATTTAATCAGACACGCCCCAGGTATCACAATAACAATCTGTTATATCGTCTTCCGCATTCTCAATACTTTACGCGCAAATGAAAATTAACATCAACAATACATAACATCGCATACTATGTAATAGCTACGTAATAAGCATAACCACGGAATACACTTAACATAGGTATAACCCACAGAATAAAGATGATCCAGAATGATAAACAATCCCATAAAAAAACGTCATGCGTCTCCTTGACATTGGCATATTTTGTATTTAAAAATTTATCACTAACAAAAATTACGTAAATTAATTTAATAATCAATAATTACCAATATAAAAATACTCCATCTTATTTCTTTAGTTTTCGTAAACAGTTTTATAATAATTAAAAACAAGACGCCATATTTCTTGAATAATATTGAAAATTACTAATGCGACGCTTCGTGTCGTACTGACTCGAGAACGTATTCGTTTTGAATTTTGTATTTTGAACGGCTGCGACACCGTCGTGTTCCGTGCGCTCTATCTGCCTATTATTCTTTAATCTGTGGGTATAATCATTTACTAGTAGGTACAGATTTTGTTTGTCGAAGTTTCGAAGGGTTCGAACGTAAATCTATACCTGACCTGACCTGTCGATAACGAAAGTCATTCCCATACATTATTTAATATTCGAAACGTTATCGTTTGTAGAAAGAGAATCTACGTGCTACTTGTCTACAGTACCTGATATGCTACTCGTATTAATTAAATGTAAATTGAGACTTTTTACCTCAGAATAGAGATTGTTCAATATTCTGAGCTTTTTACCAATGCCTTATTTTTCTTTTTAAAAATTGTTTTTGACTATTTCTACTTTAATTTTGAGCATTGACTAATTGATTTGATAGGGTTGTATAGTAGATATGTTAAGAATAATCTTTTCCTATTAATGTTTCTTTCTTTCTCTAAAATTTACTACTTTCTCTTTTCCCTAAAATTAACCACTGTTAACTATTTCATTATGTAAAATAACTAATACGGCTTATACCTTAATTTATGTAAGCTTGCTGCAAGCAAACTCATTGGTTTTAACCCATAAGATAACTGGAATTGTAGATAATCTGATTTCATTTTGCTGTTTAATGTATTCATAAATAAAGGATCAAGATATAAAACAAAATTTCAATAAAAATATAATTTATTAAAAACAAAAAAAAATATTACAAAAGAAATCGGTATTGCAATTTTACAAAAAGACGTCCAAATTGTAAACGTGGTGGACTTCGTACAGAGATGGTTCGCGATCGATAATAAAATTAAGTCTTACGCTAACATTTAGTTTAAGGGCCTGCAGCCAAGTTGCAAATCAATTCTCTATCTAAAAACGCTAACGCTTCTGAAACTAAAAACGTATGAGAATGACATATCCGATTGATAGGTTGATCACTAATCGATAACGAATCCGCCCCATACATTTTCTCGTACTCGTAGCGTTAGCGTTTGTAGAAAGAGAACTGACGTGCAACTTGGTTACAGGCCAAGGTACTGAGACACAGCTATGTACACCCGCGGCCGCCGCCGCCACAGTCACTAGATACACCGCACTTACGACCGATACACTTGTACGTTACATATGGCTACGGACTCAGTCGATAGTTCTATCTAGCTCTATTACACTAGGCTCCTCACAGTTGGATGCCGTGCCCCCGCAGGAAGGCGTCGATCTGACCGGACGAGGGACTCTCTCCCCGCGGCACGTAGTAGTATTGTTGCGCTGGGGCCGGCGCTCTCTGCGGCGCCTGCTGTTGAGCCAGCGCCAGTCTTTGAGCCTGAGCTCTCGCCGCCGCTCGGTCCCTCTGCAGCTGAGTCTGCTGCAGTTGTTGCTGTTGCGCGAACAACTGTTGCGAACTCTGGAACTGCGACTCAGCTTGCTGCCTCTGGTAGATCTCCTGAGGCGCTGCTTGGAACTGCTGCCTGTACACCGGAGGGTTGACAGGGATCTGCGGGGACGGGTTGAAAGGTCTCTGCTGTTGAGGTTGAGCGACGTACGGCTGAAGTCTTTGGTTGAGGTTCAGTTCACCCTTTGTTTGAGGTAGAGATTGGAACAAATTAGTGTCGTAAGAACCGCTGGAAGGGTCGTAGACCAGTTCGGTGGAGTAGAGAGGGTTGCTGGATGGGGCGGGGGCGGCAGCGGTGCTCTTGGAGGCGGTGTTGAGTGAGGCGGGAGTAGTCGGGCCTTGATTGTCGCGATGGAATTTCGCGAATTCTGCAGCGAAATCGATCTGTCCAGGTCTGTTGGAGGAGAGCGCGGGAGCAGGGGAGGGAGAGTATTGCGGCTCGGGGCTGTATTGTATCTGCGGTTTGGGTGTGACTTGGATGATCTGGGGCCTGAAGGTAGTCGCTGGAGGCAGGGCCCTCGCGGTGGTGATCGGCACGGGGCGGGGAGTGATGGCGATCTGTTGGTACGCCGGTCTAGGGGGTTGCGGGCGTTGGACGACGCGTTGTCTGATGTGCTGCAGAGGTTCTTCCTCAGGTTCTTCGTCATCCCTGAAGTCGTTCTGGAAGTAGGTGGTCGCCGGTCGCGCTGTGGTCGGCCTGATGACCGGTCTGGTCGGGTAGTTGGGTTCGGGGTCGTCTCTCTCCGCGGAGTCGATGGCGGGCGCGTCGGGCTCCTCGTCTTCGTTGGGCTTGTTGGGGTCGCAGGGGTTGCCCGACACGTAGGTGAACTCGCGCTTGTTGCCGTCGGGGTCCACGTAGCCGTACTTGCCGCGCACGACGCAGTCGGTGCCTCTGGTCTCCTCTTTGAAGGAGCCGTCCGCCGCTTCGTAGCCGAAAGTGAAGCTACCGTCGTCGTTTACCTGAAATGTGATTGAAATTTTGTTTAATCCTCAAATTGAATGTATAAATTGCTACTTTTATAATGGCCATACTTTTGTAAAGTTATTTTAATGTAAATTTCATAAAGAAACATGTTTAAAAATTTTAAATGTAGTTAACATTCTTTGTTATTGCATTGCCACTTTTGCTAAACCTACTATTTTGATGGTATGTATTCCAAATAGTATTATCAAGAAGCGTTATCATAATTCAGTAATGATAGAAAAACATATTGATTTTGCAACCTTACCGTACTTTAGGGTAAGGTTGCCAAATTATACCACATTGTGTTACCCCGTACCTGGTTGGTCCTATCCTGGAAGCGTATGGTCGTATCCAGGAGGGTATGACTTGAAAAACCTTACCCTTTATTGATATTTTGACAAAATGCGCGGAGAACCTAACCCTTTTAATATTACGACATTTATTTGGTGATAAGTTGTTGGTTTACCAACTGCATCTTTTGCGGCCTCCGTGGCGCAGTGGCATGCGCGGTGGATTTACAAAACGGAGGTCCTGGGTTCGATCCCCGGCTGGGCAGATTGAGATTTTCTTAATTTGTCCAGGTCTGGCTGGTGGGAGGCTTCGGCCGTGGCTAGTTACCACCCTACCGGCAAAGACGTACCGCCAAGCAATTTAGCGTTCCGGTACGATGCCGTGTAGAAACCGAAAGGAGTGTGGATTTTCATCCTCCTCCTAACAAGTTAGCCCGCTTCCATCTTAGACTGCATCATTCTTCCATCAGGTGAGATTGTAGTCAAGGGCTAACTTGTAAAAAAAAAAAAAACTTCCAACAACTCCTCGTATTGCTACTGTAAAGTTCACCTTGTTGTAGTTCCTGATGGTCTGCACGGGCGGCTGCTTGGGCCCCTCCTGCGGTTGCTGCTTGAGGCGCGGCTGCGGCTGCGGCGCGCGGTGCGCCGCACGCGGCTGGTACTCCTCGTCCGCGCGCTCCTGCGCCTGGTACAGGCCTTCGTACGCATCGGGGGACACCAGCACTACCTGAAGATTGTAACGATATGGGTTTTATATCATCATTAGTAAACGCCCGCGATTTCGTCCGTGGAAGTCTAAGCCTAAGATCAAGTCTAAGGCATAGTACTTGGCATCGCAGATGATCACATCATGCGTAGTTGTAACCTATTTTAATTATTGGTTTTATTTCCCTCTTTCCTTTTAGCTTTATTTGTTTCTTTCTTTCATACTCTTCCTAAGTGCTATAGTCTGGCAAGTTCGTTGATGACACTCCCATGATATGCGGGCGACAGAGGGAACGACTGCGCGGGTGTAAAATCATGCGTGCGGGGAAGTGAGGTGCATCAGTCGTGGGTTTTTCATTCATCGCTATACACCCCCCGGCCCGCGCGGACCATTGGAAGTGTTACAAACTAATTTGCCAAGCTATAGGCACTCTTTCTTATGGGGCTGAGAATTATTACTGATAATTTCTTGAATGCAACAAAACCTCAATATTAGTAAGACGCAGGACTGGAACCCAGGTCCTTTTGATCCAAAGCCACAAATGCTGATCTTAGGGATTGAGACATTTATTTTAATTCTAAAATAATGATGATTTAATAAAAGATAAATAAGAATTAAAGATTTGGACAAAATAAGCCGTGAATATAGATAGAAACCATCAAAAATAAGACCTCCACATCAGTCGTAATATAATATGTCACACTTGTATGCATTAAATAAGGACCTAATTTAGTTTCAAAGTAAAAGCACGTTTAAATGTAACCCAGATCCAGTACCAGTTTTACATTAACCATTTGACATGGACATGTAACTAGTTTTTTCTCTGTTTGACCTTTAGGAAATGTGTGAATTAAGTGTACCTGTCCCCCTCTCTCCTGCGCCTGCGGTTCGTAGTCGTATTCGTCGACGGGCTGCTGCACACGAGGCCGATGCCTCGCTGCCATCCCTGTCGCTAGCACCAGACACAGCACCTGGAAGAGAGAGACAAAACTATTACATATTGGGTAGGTAGTTCACTATTAGAAAACATAATATGTTCCATTTGCTAACTTGCTATGCTTCCATGGCTAACTTTGTAAATGAATGAATGAATTGAATGAAAAAAAATAGACGATAGTGTAGGGTGCATCGCATCAAATGGATTTTTAATTTTACTTTATGCGGATCGTCGGTTCGTACGATGCGGATCAGTGGACGCACTTTTGTGACTTTCTATACAAATAAAACTACAATCCATTTGATGCGATGCGTCCGATACTTACTCGTACCATGCGGATATGTGGATGTGGACGCCTACCATAAGACGCACAATGTACCAAGATTTAAATAGTTTTGAGTTTAAACAAATAACCTCCCATTAAAATTTCATCAATAAAGTTTTCTTTAATCACCTCCGAAAACAAAAATATTTATGCCACGATAATGATCCAAATTAACTATGAGTACATATACACACAAGGTGTTTATTGCAAGCCGCCGTGTTGCATAATTATTTATTTACCATTGTCCGTTTTTTTCTCCGTCCGTCCAAGATTTCCATTATTCATACGAAAAAATTGTCAAGCGATTCAATAAACTTTCATATAATTTTGTTGGTATTTTTTTATAAAATTAGTTGCTAATTCTTCTATTAAAATAAAGTATCATACAATAACATCCTACCGATTGATCGAACTGAAGAACACTTAATTTACATTTTACACGAATTTGCAACCCCATTCTTCTGGGGTGGAATTTCAAAACTCTTGAATCATCAAAATTATTATTTAAATTTTCATTAATGAATTCAATTTACCTTAGGTTTGGGAAAAAGAAGAAGTTTCATACAAACATTCTTCTATTTCATTTTCGCGACCAAAGTTCTTATTTTATAATTATCTATATTATTCTTCTCCAATGTCTCATATCTACCTATAAACGAGTGCGAAATTCATGAAAATACCAGTTCAGCTGTTTAACCATCAAACAGTAACAGACAGTCAGACGGACAGACTATCACATTTACTATATGAGTATGAATAGATGTAGATTAAATCATATTCATCTAATAACAGTTATATTTATTAAACATCTAGGGCCGTGGTCTTGAACTTTGCCGCTCCACATTTATAAATGAGAACCACTTGAGGTCGTGGAGTTACAAACCAGTTGCCGTCCTCGATGTTATCAGCATAATGAAGCATTGCTTTTAACTGATTACTATTGACTGCAATGTCATCTGATGACTTAAATTGTAAGTGGGAGGTGTTAGGTTTTAATTTTCGGGCTAAACAGGTGGGCCGAGACAAATTATGTTGGTTAGTCGCTAGATCACTCTAATAAAAAGTATTGTTTAAAATTTAAAATTTAACTGTCTAGTTATAAACGTACTATCTGGCCCGGCAAACGTTTTTTTGCCGTATAAAGTTACATACAAAAATACTAAAATTGCGAATAAGAACAACGGAGGGTGGGGGTAGAAAGGCGAAAAATACTTTACACCTATTTTACTTACACTTTTAAAAAAATAGACTAACATGATCGTGGCGTGAATAAAAAGGTCAAGTCTGTGCCGAAACAATTAAAGGCCTTGTTTAGATAAAAAATCTTAGGCGCTTATAGATCTCGATTATTCGAGCATAAATTGCTTTTATTTCCGGTGTTTTTATATAGTAATCCATCAGAGATTATATGGAAAACCAGCCTATAAGAATTCACTTCATAGGCAGGCAGGAAAAAAATCATACAATACGCGCTATCCGTTTTATTACGTAGGAATATATTCCCATTTCTGTGAGTAAAGAGTAAGGTATGTCGGAATCCTACCATATAAAACCCCACAGTTTTGTCAACTCGCATGTTTTACCACCCTCCCGTACGAAATAGAAAAATGTTGAATTTGCAACGAACGAACTAGAAAAATGTTGAATTTGCAACGAACGAACTAGAAAAATGTTGAATTTGCAACGAACGGACTAGAAAAATGTTCAATTTGCAACGAACGAACTAGAAAAATGTTGAATTTGCAACGAACGAACTAGAAAAATGAAATTGCAAGTGGAATGACCGGAGAGAAAAGCCAAAGAAGAAATGGTTGGAGTGTGTGAAAGAGGACATGTGTGCAGAGATGATAAGTTGACGAGTAATAGAGACGAATGGAGAAGATTGACATATTTTGCCATCCCCGTAAGTGGGATAAAAGAAAGGAGTTGATCATGTTGAAATTGTCAATCGCGCTACGGCATCTATTTAGTGGTAGCTGAGTAGAAATATCAGTTAGTCACGGATTTCTTTTATATCAAAAAACATTTTAGTTAATATGTAGATTCTAGGTTATAAATGAATACAGTACGATATAAGATTTCAAATGAAACACAATATCATTGTGAATTTGAACTGAAATGTAAGCAGCACGCCCTCTCTACCGACCGGTCCAGCCAAGGCTGTTTCTACCCGATGCATATCGATACATTCGTTTTCTTTAACCAAATCTTGCAGCCCACGCTGTGTGTAGGTAATTAAATTTAAATAGATCTCGGGTTCGATTTTACTGGCTTGTTTATACTAACGAAACTTGAACTTTATAATAAAAAAATAAAATGTCAATAAAGTGTCCATTGTTTTAATATTAGCGAATGGAGATTCTGAACGAAGGTTCATCTCAACAAAAGCATGTCGCATAAATTATTAATGAGGTAATAAACAAGGCGAAGGTCATATTGAACCATGTCAAGTCTTCAGTTCGTTGACCTGTCAACTATAACTGGCGTTCGATTATGTAGCTCCTACTTGTTATATTTATATGTTAAATTAATAAATATTTTTGAAAATAATATGTAGAGTAAGGGGCAAGCTAAGGAAATAATATTGTCACTTTGCCGAGGCAACATACAATATTGACATATGTAGTTAAGGACACTAGAAAATCACATCATTCACTGTGATTTTTAGTGTGACTTGTGTCACTTCATGAAAAAAATTGACAATGTACAAATGTGTTAAAAGATACGTTCTGTGAATTTGACACACAGATTTTATTATTAACTCAATAGGATACTTTTTCTTTCGATTTATCTGTCTATCATCATCACCATATGAGCCCATGAACGTCCACTGCAGATCATAGGCCTTTTGTAGGGACTCCCATCACGATCCTAAGCCGCCGGCATTCGTCTAGAAGTACACGCTAATCTTTGAATCACGGTTATGATATATGTCTTTGTGAATATCTTAGTTCCCATAAACAAAAAATAATACCAAATATTTGCCAATACAATACAACGAGTACATAGATCTAATTAAGTAATGAAATTAGACGCAAGCGCATCCATTTCCACACACGACCATTGATCCTCGTGCTCGTGTCGTCACAATATGTGAATACGCGTTGTACACAGATTAATTATGAGTAATAGTGACACAATTGAAACCTGCTTCAAAGGTGAACGTACATCTGAAAACCACGGACACGCCAAAAATAATTTTTGTATTTATTAACATTAAAATAATTACTATAAAAATGTAACTCCGAATTATTTTATTTAATTCACAAGCATTTTTCAATGAAGTACATTTCGCATACTAAGGCTTTTAAACTAAACTAAAGTTACGTAATTATTATAGCTAGACGTATGTAAATAATACTTCGTAAAGTTGAAAATATAGGTGTTAGACAATATACAATATACATACACTACAAGTACTCTTTTATAATAAAGAGACTTAATAAACGAGTAATAGAATAAAATTTGCAACAGGATCAAAGGCTCAAAGCTCAGGCTAAAAGGCTGTTATATTGTTAAGAGGTAAAGTTTGTAGTATTGTAGAGAGTACCGATTTTGAAAATTCTTTTACCACTAGAAAGCCACATTATTTGTGAGTGCCATATGTTATATTTTATCCCAGTATTCTCACGGGGACGGGAACTACTAGTTTTGTTATAAATCGAAGCATAAATACACATTTACGTTATAAATACGTTCGTATTCTTATCTGCGATCAGCTTAAAATCCACGCAACTTTGAAATCTTTATTACTATAATTTTGCATCTTATTACTTTCGAAATAGAGATTAAACTAATTAAGCCACGTTGTTGGAGATTAAGCCGTATCACAGTTAGGAAAAGAAAATCTACTTTGCCTATAAAAAAAAATAATTACAAAATACGGTCGCATACCGACCTACTTGTTTACTACGAGCATTAGAAGCTTTGTTATATCATACGACTTATATGTACATTGTGTACATATCGTAGGTATGAGTAAATAGTAACGTATCTTATTTGAATATTTTTTAATTGAATTTATAGATTTATCAAGTACTATATTTAAAGAAATAATAAGAATATATTATTCTTAAATTTTCATTATAACCATTGATAGTGTAAACACTACAAAAAAAAATAGTGATATTTTGTTTAGAAAATTTTAAGTTGTAAGCTAAAATTTAATTTTATTGTTGCTAAACCAATAGCCTGCGTTACAAACATTTAAAACTTTTCTTTGCCCTTTATTCAAACAAACATACTATGTTTGTTTGATATCTTAAGGAGACGACGATCGACAAGTACCGTTACCGTATTAAAGAAGATTTATTTCTAGTTCTTCAACCTATTGTTTGTACAAAGCCAAAGTCAAAATTCTTTTATTTCAATCCTTTTGAAATGTCAGGTAGGTATCATCATCAACATCATATCAGCCGATGGACGTCCACTGCAGGACTTAGGCCTTTTGTAGGGACTTCCAAACATCACGATACTGAGCCACCTGCATCCAGCGAATCCCTGCGACTCGCTTGATGTCGTCAGTCCTAGTGGGGCGTCGACCAATACTGCGCTTTGTAGTACGGGATCGCCATTCCAGCACCTTGGGACCCCACCGTCCATCGGCTCTTCAAACTATTCAGCTTCGCGACACGTCGATATGTTAGATAGTGATTAAAGTCGAAAGTTCAATGCCTACACTACTTAAAATCTTTATAAATATGCCATTATTTTTTCTTAATATAATAACAGTTGTTATCAGCTTTCACGATAAAAGTCTTTTTTCTTAATTTTCATTCAAAAAGCCAACCTTGCTAAACTAGACAATATCGTGTCCAATAAATATCGTATCCCAGTCGTATATGCTCGTGTAAAAGCAGCAGATGATATAACACTAGGGCGACTAGGCCTCGGGGAAAAGTGAGACAAGTACCGTAAAAAAATTACCCTTACGTAACCAGATCGGCACGCGGCGCGGGCGCGGACTAGACCACTGGTTGACTACTCGTTATGCTTTTCAAATTCTGTAATAGTTTCATTTGTAATTGCAAGTAACCGTAAGTGTTACGAAATTGTAATTAATTTAATTATATTCATGTGATTTCTTAAATTGCTAAGTCTTATTTTACATCTTTGAAGAAGAAGAAGAAGAAATGTGCAATAAAGAAATACTTTATTGCACACAAAAATACAATTATATATTAAAACATTAAAAAGATAATTTAAACTTAGCATGCATGACGGTCTTATTACTATAAGGTCGCCTTTGCATGCTACCTATTACTACATGAATCACTTTGAATATGAACAATAATTGGAAAATAAATGGTTTTTTTTTAATAACATTGAATAGAATGAACAAAAATTGCAAAATGACGGACTATATTAATTTTGATGATGTCTGCAATTGTCTCAAATAAATAAAGTAGTTATTGTGTCATAATACACACGGACGGACGGACTTCTTATTAAGAAGTCAATGGTATTGTGCTATCAAATATATGCTTATCACCCCTCTTAACCATTAGAGGGATGATAAGCATATCCTCTACAGTCTAGTGACCGGTGAACGGTCTTAAAAACCGAATTAGTATATAATAAAGCATGCGATAGCCACACATACCTCTTATAATGAAAACTGAAAATCTGTTAGTCTATGCGCTCACCATAGGTAAATACAATAGCCAATTACGTAGTTAACACTGGCTTTGTAAGGTTTCAAATAAAACTGAAAGGGTTGCCACGTTTCAAATAAAACTTAAAGGGTTGCCACGAAGGATCTGGTGATTGGAAACGTGATTCTTCATGATACTTAGCTGTCGAAAAATATAAAAAATACGTTTTAAATTCGACAATTGCGGAACTGCTAATTCACTAACATTGACGTATGTTACGAGATTGAGAGTTATTATTGTAAAAAATGTCATTCGGTTTTAACCCTTCATTAATGTTATACAGTATTTATAACATAACATTTCTCGATTGATTTGATGTTTGTTTTAATAGGTTTTTAAATAGAACTAAATTAGTGAATAGGCCAGCTGACCAAATGAAGCCACTGGACTGTCACTCAAAAAGTTCAACTTGTTTATTAAACGCAAGCTTTTAGTAAAGTCTTATTAAAGTGTCAATGACTATTTAAATGATAAAAAGATTGATGTTAAACTGTATTATACGACTGTGTGCTTAGTTTTAAAAAGTTTGTAAAATGGTGATAATAAAAAAAAATAAACCTTGGCTGAGTTTGTTGTGGGCTCTTCTCGGACCAAGGCACGTTTGGAACCCTCGTAACTTTAATTTTAAGTTTTCGTATGATTATTTAATATTATTACCTGACGTTTCGAAAGAACTTGTAAACTAAGCCTATTTGAAAGAAATAAATTTTGACTTTGACTTTGAACCTTTGAAATTTTGCTACAGTCCAAATCCACGGTCCTTACTCCAAAATGGCTGCCGTGCTTACCATGGTGCATAGACTGACAAACTTTCAGTTTCAGTCTTTATAAAATGAGGGTAGTGTGGCTATCACAGGCGCTCCCTCTATAACACATCTTAGATACACAATAACATCATAGAAGGCAAATTCACGCGCGATTCGCGAACATTGTGAAAGCGCACTTTTATGTCGCTTTGTTCACGTTTCGACAGAATTTGTGACCAATTTCACATTTTTATAACGACTTTCGGGAAAATTCTCACATACGTTTGTTATACAACGACTTGTAACGCTGCGACTTGGCGAACATGTGCTAATGTTTACATACTATTAGGCTAACTGCTTCAACAGTTTACAAATTGTAGAAAAAATAACCAGCCAATTGTAAATTGGACTCGAATAATAAAAAAATAACTAAAAACAATAAAAAACCCGACAGCATAAAATATACAAACTGAAAAGAAGAAAAAAACAAATCGTTTTAAGCCATTTAAAAAAATAATTAAAATCTATACTAATATTATAAAGCTGAAGAGTTTGTTTGATTTAACGCGCTAATCTCAGGAACTACTGGTCCGATTTGAAAAATTCTTTTAGTGTAGATAGAGGAAGGCTATAGGCTATATATTTGCGTTGTACCCTATGTAAGCATGTTGTGTTTGCTTCAAGTAGGCACAATTACGTGAGGATGAGAAGAAGCTATTTTTTAATATATGTTAGATTAAGTATTTGTGCCAGTTTAGCAAACCAATAAAAAAAAAAAAAAAAAATATATTATCCCCGTATTCTTACGGGAACGAGAATTATGCGGGTGAAACCGCGTGGCGGCAGCTAGTCTATAATATAACTACAGGCAATTAAGGCCTATCGATGCCCCAGGTTTACGAACAAAGCACAGCAGTGCATTGTGGTCCTGCAAAGTATTGCCAATGTTTTCTGTGGTATTGCATTCTTACAGAGCCTATAATAAGTGGAAAGAATCGCCTAAACTTAAGCTTTCTTCCACTAGACATTAGTAGCGCTAGTCAGTATCGATGTCTTTATAACTCCATAGTGTGAGCAACGAATTCGTGTCTCTTTCGACTAATATATAGATAAAGACAGATACGAAGATGTCTTTAAATTAACACGAGGCTTGTATTATGTATTCTGTACTCGAGGTAAATTTGAACCCAAAATCTCTTAGTATAGGATAGGAACACAACTAAACGACTGTTCCCAAACGGAGTTAATAATAAATAAAAACAAATAACGACTAAGGAATGCAAAAAACATAAAACATCTTTAATCTGAAAAATGTTAAGTCTCGTATCATCAGTTTCAATCATTAATTAAGAGAGGTTAACCGAAGATTCTTACCTCACAAAAATATTTGGAATTTTAACCAAAAGTTTAATCACCTAAAAGAAGTGATTCCAAAAGATTGAATTCGACGAATTACTAGAAAAGTATTCGTCCTTAACTCCAATACAGTAATGTCGTCTAACAACATTTCACACGCTGGCTAAGTCGGTTTAACTTGAATTATTCGATTTAATCGTTAAATACTTTTTACTCGGTAATTATAAAGTGTGAAGTCTTAGTAGTAGAGATACTCTGAGGACGTATTACCAAAGAATATACAGGATGCTCGGGCCTGTATATAATAGTACGAGTAACATCTAAGCTTTATTTCTGCCACCACACGTTGCTGTGTTATAGTAACTGTTTGGTAGTTCATGAATTATCAGTCACACGTAAGGTTGACGGTCTATAATAAAGGATACTTATGAAATTGTTAGGCCAATTGGCGCAGTGGGTAAATTACATCAAAAACTTAAAACCTTTTGGGTTTTTTTATTTATAAATCGCTTGGCGGTACGTCTTTCCCGGTAGGGTGGTAACTAGCCACGGCCAAAGCCTCCCACCAGCCTCCCACCACCAGTTCTAGTTAGTTGAACTATTTATTTATGTAATAAATGTAATGTACGCAATTATATTATCATAATTTCGTTGCTTCCAATCAATAACACTAATAAACTACAAGTTTGACAGATTTATGCGAAAATCAAATCTATACAAAATACTTGCCCAATCGCAATTAGCTTAGAATTCGACCAATTAATGTGGAGCAGTTTTTACTCGTGACGCTTACGTAATTAGTTTATAATCGATTATACAATAATCGACTGTGTCAAGATCACACATGTCGTGACATACATCGATGTCATTGCCTAAAACTCGAAACAAGTTTTGCCCTTGGGCATAAAAGTAACTGCTTCGTTAGTCAATGGTTAGCATATGTGACTTCGGTTCAAAAAGTTCTACATTCAAACCCTGGGTCAGGTTACACCCACGAGAAAATTTTGTCAAAACAAAATTAAAATATATTAAACCGTTACCAATTATAAAACCTACCTACTAGTAAGTTTTAAAATACACAACAAAGCGCCATTTATACAAAATTCACGGCCAAATAATAGCAATAAAGATAGATGAGATGTTATCGATGCAGGAGATTGAATTGACTGAGCAAGAAATGATTTTCTGCGAAGGTTAAATGATCAGTCTTAGATAGCATAGAAATAAATTCAACCAAAATTTGATCACAGAATGACAAGAAACTTTCTTGCATTTGAGACACATTTTATAGGTATTAAAAGCAAAACCATAAATAAAAAAACCACATTCAAAATGTCCAACCCATTTTCCATCTCCGTATGTAAACCATATGTCCGAGAGTTACTCGTTTAAATAAATTAGATGTGCAGGCGTAAAGTATTTTGCAAGACTAGTGACGAAAGTGCTAAATTAGAGGGCACCCGAAGAAAAGCCGGCGTTCGCAAACGACAAATAAATAGCTATAATCAAATGACAATCTTGCGCTTTTTCTTTCGAAACACGTATAGAGCGGCTGGTATTTTGAGAGGACGTTAAACAAATTTTGTAAGTAGCGGTTTTAATGACATCTTGTGTATGTATCTTTTGTATTTCAAGTTTCAACGAAATAATCCCACTTCTGATTGACAACTGCGAATTTAGATTTGCAATTAGAAAGGTAACTGCAAAATTAAGTAGGACTTTAAGTAGACTACATTCAGCCTTGACCATTTGTATCGGATATTTTATCTGCTTTTGGAACAATCAATCGGATAATATTCTAAAGTTCAAATCTATCTGTACTCATAACTTTATTAGGTAGATTAAACCAAACCGTATAGTAGATAACATTGTATTTACTCGGAGATAAAAAATAAAGCTATTTATTTATTGGAAAGTAAAATAAACTTAAAGTTATTTTAAGTTATCTACAAAAATACGAATATCAAATAACATTCTCTAGTTATTCATGGGATGGACTTAGATATGGGACCATACCTACACTCGAGAGTTCTTGAGTTGCTCCCTCAAGCTGGATTATCACTGTACCGTATCTATCGTCGTGCACTTCATAGATGCAAACATGTGTTGTCTACCTTGAGGACTCATCATGAACCTGTTTTAGAAAAGGATTTTTTCATTTTATACAATTAGTACAGTGCATACCTTAGTAAAAAGCCTTGTGCACGCCACTGACTAGCAGCCGCCACGCAGATTCGCCCGCATGGTTCCTGTTCCCGTAGGAATACGGGAATTAAATATAGCCTATAGCACTCGGGGATAGTGTAGCTTCCCAACAGTATAAGATTTTTTCAAATCGGTAATGTCTTCTCTATAATGATATTAGTAAAGAAGTATAGATTAGAATCAAAAAGAGACTATTAGTGATGTTAAAAGGACTGCAAATATGCCACAAGCTGAGTTCAATTTATTCGTAAAAACTACACGAAACGTTTAGTAGTTTCGAAAATTAGCGTAAATATAATGTCTAGATCGTGGCCAATTTTCGCCCCGCCCGATTGCTAATTTTCTTTGTTTGTTATTGAGCCGTTTGCACTAATTATTACGGTTGTGTCTACAATTTTGTACGTAAGTACACTCCTGCAATAGTAAGAAAATTGTTCTTTCAACACGGTGACAGGCTTTTGTTATTGTTGGCTGGCCTTTGATCTAACTTGGAAAGACGTGAAAGGTTTCAAACGAACACGGAACAAAGAATTTAATGAACAATAAAATGTATTTATTACCTTAGGGTTCAAGGATAGATAACGATAAGAACAATTATTTTATCATTGTCTATACATATAGTATACTAATGATCTCGTTAATCAAATTATTACGTCTGCGGATCATGATTTTCTGGATTGTAGTACTGGGACGAGTCACGTAGGTGTCATTCAGCCCTGTAGCGGATTAAAATAGGCTAATGATAAATGAATTAATGAATGAGTGAATGATGCTATATATTTTGACGGCCTCCGTGGCGCAGTGGTATGCGCGGTGGATTTACAAAACGGAGGTCCTGGGTTCGATCCCCGGCTGGGCAGATTGAGATTTTCTTAATTTGTCCAGGTCTGGCTGGTGGGAGGCTTCGGCCGTGGCTAGTTACCACCCTACCGGCAAAGACGTACCGCCAAGCGATTTAGCGTTCCGGTACGATGCCGTGTAGAAACCGAAAGGGGTGTGGATTTTCATCCTCCTCCTAACAAGTTAGCCCGCTTCCATCTTAGACTGCATCATCACTTACCATCAGGTGAGATTGTAGTCAAGGGCTAACTTGTAAAGAATAAAAAAAAAAAAATGCTGGTTAGCATACCTAATGCTAACCAGCTGATAGGCGCAGTTAGTTACTATAAAAATTACCAAAAGTCTAGATAGATATCATCAACGTCATTATCAACCCATATTCAGCTCATTGCTGAGTCTCCTCTCAGAATGAGAGGGGTTAGGCCAATAGTCCACCACGCTGCCCAAAGCGGATTGGCAGACTTCACACACGCAGAGAATTAAGAAAATTCTCTGGTATGAAGATTTCCTCACGATGTTTTTCCTTCACGTAATATTTTATAGATATACTTAAAAGTATTTATGATGTACAAACATACTAAATTCTTTCAACGACCATAGAAACATATCTCAATAGCCCGTCTCTTCACGGACGATAACATCTGAAAGTAGTTTAAATCAATACTCAGCGCAGATGGCGATAGAGCTAATCGAATAGCAAATCTGATATACAGTTTCAACACTCAGGGAAATGGCGCTGAGTGTCTGTTACGCTGGTTCTAAACAAATACACGCTCAATTGAAGTAGTTGAGTTGAGAGAGCACATTATTTTTCACTACTCTTGCTAAATATCCCGTCAATGTAGTGAAATAAAGTGGGGATGAAACCCTCTAATTTCTGTTATTCCTGCAATGGGGATGATGACTAGGTTTGAATATATTGATTTTTATGATACATTCGGGTAAATAGGGTCAATGTTAACTAATTTATACATAAAAAGCAAAGATTGTCTGGATATTTACAAAATAAATGAGATTATAAAATTTCAAAAACTATTAAAAATATTTTATCGTAATTAGATGGAAATTTATACAGTTTTAGCTTCCTTACATTAAATGTGACATTTTTTAATAAATGAACTATAAGCATAAACGCACAAATAACAAAGATATTAGTAATTTTGTTTGAACGCGCATACAAATCTAACGATCATTACATTGCCTATGACGTCATTATTTCGAGCCATTTTGTATGGGGCGTTTTTCAGGGATCCGCGGCAGCGCCGCAAATCTGACTCTTTAAATCCCTGTAGCTCCGAAAGTAATGATCACAGATACCCTGTTCCTTTTACAAAATTGCTTTACTATTAGTATACTCTTAATTTATATACAATTTAAAAAACTGTCATCATCCCTATTCAATACATGCATTCTACTGGAAACATTGCCGCTTTTAGTTCATTTTCAATAATAATGCTTTTTTTTTATTGAAGAGTAATTAATATTCATGATTAATCTATTTAAGAAAAAGTTCAAGTTAAACTTGTTAGTTTACTTTGTTTTCATCACAAAAGCTAGCGCAGTGCGTGACACAAAAAAAGCGAAAACGCAGTTCGTCCGCGTCGAGGTTTTGTCTGCCGCCGACGTGAATTGTCCGCGGAAATGCCTTTCAGCGGATAACACTGTGGCCACTGAGAAAAGTCGTGTTTTCATTAGGAAAATATATAAAGTTCTTAAGAAAACACATACCTAAGTATTAAACTATGTGGCGTGCGGTATCTAGCTAACTGCAAATCCGTGGCCTAGTAACCCGGTGAATTGTTCCTTCTAACACAATCGTTTGCTAGTATTTATAAGAACATTTTTCATATATTTTGGTATGAATTCCATGATCCTCCCATGATCATCTTGTGCCGATTATCTAATAAGACTTCGAAGCATCGCATACGGTTTAAATGGCGTGTATAAAGCTAAATACCGAAGACCAGTGGCTCGGATTGTTGTGACAATTGTTCTTACTACTATGACACAATCGAGTGCCAATTCATACACCGCACACGGATTGTAAATTGTGTGGTATCTGGCATACATATCCACGGACAAGTGACTCGGAAGATTTTAAAATTCACACTGCAAGCGGATTGAGTGGCGTGCGGTATCTAGCTAGATACAAGTCCAAGGATCTATCGCTCGCAGGACTCTTGCAACACTAATCGTTTTGCATTAGTTTACAATTCACTCATCGCATAGACTGCACCAGTTGTAGAATTTAATATGCTTATAAAGAGCTACCCGTCATGGTATGGACGGAACCACTTTCCCCGTGTCCGGTGTTCCGCATTACGCATGCGCGGGACGCCTTAGAAAGCCGTTAGATGGTTTCACTGCTGCCACCCGAGCACCGGATCTTAGCAGAGTGTTGACATTGCTGACGTATACGGACTAATCGTTATATACTCTTATGTAAGCCTCGTCGTAGCTACGCGGCTACATATCGTGTATAGATGTCCAGGGTTCGAGTCGTAGGTGGTAAAAATATTCAGATTTGCTGAGTTGGCAACATTTGCAAATCATGATAGGCGTCCACATATCCGCATCCTAAGTATCTGACGCACCTCATTAAACGGATTGTTAATTTTACAGTAGATTCGTGCGATCCCTACGATGTGGATTAGTGGACGCACTTGTATGACTCTCTATACACAGAATACTACGATCTGTTTGATGTGATGCGTCCTACACTTACGATGCTGATATGTGAACGCCTACCATAAGCTGTCAGTCCTGGTCATTAAAATCTAATAGTAGTCGCTACAATCGGCCCAGCCGGGTATCGAACCCAGGACCTCCGACTTATAAATCCACCGCACTTACCACTGCGTCACGGAGACCATCAAAATAATAATGTTTTAATCATGTCGACAGGATTTGACCAGGACCATTTATTTATTTAATTATTTACTTGTTTTAATTAACGTAAAGCTATTCAGGTTTTAATTCTGCGTTATTTTTTTTAATTGTTTTTATTGTATCTACAAGTTGTCGCAACTTACGTAAAAGCGATTTCAGACTAGCGTATTTTTTGCGCGTATACGGTCATTTCAGCATACGCGGTTACTCGCGCGCTACATTACTCGCTTTAAAAAACAGCTAGTCTATTCTGTAAAGACATTTTTATAATACGCAAATGCGAGTTTTGAATTCACCTCTATCTCTCTCTGTTTAACACGACACTACAGAATGAGAAAGATAGTGGTGAATTCGAAACTAGTTGCGAGTTATACAAAACATCGTTATATTATATATATTATAGAGTATATTTCAGTGTGTTCGCTCAAACCAGTGGTGTCGCTTCAGTATCAACATAACATATACGAGCTTAGAAGCGTGTCAACACTCGAGTTGAATGTGTGACAAAAGGCGCGCTATACGCGATTACATTCGTTTCCAAAAACGAGCTCATACGCACGTATAAAACGCTAGTGTGCGACCGCCCTAAGTTCAAGGTGTCGCATGTGAAGAGTACACCTCTCTCACAGTTCAACACTTGCGCCATACGCTTTTGTAACAGTTCGTATTAAATATAACTTTACACTTGTATCGACGAAATCGTTAAATAATTAAAAAAACAATGTTTGTTTGCACTACTGGTTTTTGCTTTCGAATTCTCTCGCATGAATATTAAAACATCGTACGTTTAGAATCGGACTAATAAAACTTATAACTGACGCATTGGTTGAGAAGTTAGCTTAAGTGGCTTGGATTAGAAGGTCCTGGTGTCGAGTCCTAGGTCGGTCTATAAAATTAACTTTTCTTTTATCCAAGAAATTATTATCAGTAAAATCCGATTCTCTCATTCAAATCTGATCTGTTTAGTTTCACACTCATAATGTTCGTAGCCTGATAGTTAAAGTTCGAGTTCTGGGTGAAATCCTTTCTTTCATCCGAAACATGTTTAAAAAAAATTCTCAACCCGAAATTGTTACATCCCCATACCTCGAAGAGAATGTTAAGCCTCGTCATTATCAATAACATCTAATAGCTTGCATTCGCAACGTAGTGAGTGACTAAAACATACTTCTGTCCAGTATTTTTAAATATACAAAGTTTAAAAACCCGATTACGTAAAAAGAGGCCTAAAAAGAACATATAAAGAAAATATTTCAGACAGAAATGGAGAAATGCGTTGATACAAAAATGGCCATGGTAGAGCCGTGGTCGTATTAAATTTTGATCTTTACAATATAGCCTGTTTCCCGGAGTATTATTACGAATCTTTTAACACATCATTCATTAAAATCAGTTCATTAGTTTAGGCGCTACGGTATAACACATACCAACATAACATAAACTGCCAAAATCATTACCCTTCCTTTTGATATCGCCGTAGTCGGGTAAAAAACTGAGCATTACAAAAACACTTGAATCGTCAAACAACTTGACAAGTTGCATTGAACTATGCAATGCGATAGTTGTGTCATAAGCCCGTGCAATTGCAATTTGTTAATCTGCCAATATTTTACACTAGCCGACGCCCAGCGGTTTCACCCGCGTTCCTGTTCCCGTAAGAATACGGGGATAAAATGTGAGTGTCATACAAAATATATGACACTCACAAATAACGTGGGTTAATTGTGGTAAAAGAATTTTCAAAATTGGTTCAGTAGATCCAGAGATTACCACCTACAATACCACAAACCCTGGCCTGTCCCTCCTAATAGGAATATGAAGCCTAGATAGAGCAATGCGGATAGGCGGGCTCAACAACAATTAGTTATTTATGATAAAGGGCAGGACCGACGGTTTCACATGCTCTCCGAGGCACGGGGGTTTAAAACCACCAACTCTGAGCTGAGAATTTTAAACTTCCTAGAAGAAAGAAAAGCTCGAACTCAGGTCCTCTTGTTCAGAAACATCATAAGCTATCCACTGGACCAACAAGGCACTTAATTTTGAATACTAATTACTTTTTATTTTTTTCTTACCTAATTGAATATGACGTTTAATTTAATCCGGGTTGACTAAACACATGAGAAAACAACGCAAAGAAACAGTAAGACAATAATTATCTCAGCAAGGTCGTATATTTCATTACGCAGCTTGAGAATTTTGTTGTGTCGAAACTTTATAAAGAATACGTACGCAGATAATAAAAATATAATTAATAAGGTGCTTTATAATACCAATATTGTGATTGTTTTTTTTTTACTTACCACAATGGTTCTTAAGCAACGATCATTTGGAATCTAAATCTTTTTCTAACTCTGTTAACCGCCCACAGCTTCATACACGTGAATTTCGGTTTTTCAGATAAAAATCCTGCATTGATTCTTATATTCTGTGATGCAGCAGCGTTAATTGTGTCAAACAGTTTAAAGGTTTGGACGACTGCAAAAACACAGCCAGAGTCAAGCCCAGAGATTAAAAGAACTGAGAGATTGAAAATGTCTTCTGTAAGTTACGAACTTCAGCTTCGAGGGACTAAGGAACTGATGAAGTCCATTAGTTCCTTAGTTTAGTTTACTGAATGACATCAGTCCTGACCTAACGTCCTTGTGACCGTGATTATAATACAGTTCTAGGTGATGAACAAGTTACATCTCGGAGAGAAAGCAAAACTTTAACTTTAACAATTTCTAAAATATTTAAATACTTGTTTACGCAATTAAGCTAAACCTCGAAACGATTTTTATACATTTGCAACAAGTAGATCATAGCTTAGAACATTCTTCAATTTCAACATAGAAGGCCTTATTGAAATCAAGATCGATGAAAATAGTTACAAAGATAATAAATGTATTCACACGAACAAAGTCCTTTTATAGAACGACTTAGGTCTGTAAAAGCTTGCTTGTATAAAAAAAAATTAAGAAAAGAAAAAAATAACAAAAATTCTACATCCATTGAAATCGATGATTGATAATAATCACGTCCAGAGTTTCCCAACGCCATTACAACGAGTAATATCAATCACGGCGATAGAATCAATCATGATCCGAAATAAAGCAACACTTGACCTCGACCTTTGGCTATCATACATCTCTCGGTGGCTGTGTCCAGAGGGACGACATACAAATATACGGTATTCGAAATAATTGCTATTTGTCTGACTGTCGAGCGATTACATTTAGATGCTAATGATAACGACCGGCAGGCGGAACCGACAGCTTAGCTTGTTCTTAGCTTTCGCTCTAAACCCAAGGTCAACCTTTCAAGTCCGGGCTGCAACTGAGGGTTTCTTTGAAAAAAGAAAGCTTCAATGATTTTTGTTTCATAGTCCGACTCGAGCATATGTTATATAACCGAAAAGTTTATGGATAAAAAAGGTCAACATTAAAATGAAAACAGGCCTTAATGCTTAATTCTGTTGCATATAATTGAGAAGCTTTTTCTCTATTTTTATCTGTTAAAAGATATTTTTAATCCGTTGAAGAGTTCGTCCGATGCACAATCGATGTAATGTGTGAAGAGACCCTCTTGCACTTTCACTGGACAGGCGGCCTTGACAGTTTACCACGTTCAGAGGAACTAACGACCGCACTTCGACCACATTAATAAGATCTCCTTTATAATTATACTGCAACATGAGTATTTGGTGGGCGCATATAACCATTAATAAATATGAAGAAGGTTTTTTAAATTATGTATTTCTTTCCGAATTTTTATTTATTATTTTAGTGTAAAGGAATCCCAAATTGACCGTTTCTAAGTTGTATTCATTGACATTTTTATGAGTAATATACCTGAAAGTGTATTGTATTATCTCACTTTACATTAACACATGTGCTATATATAAATCTACATGCAAAAGAATTCAACGCGTTTCTTTCTGTACTATTATTTTTGTTAAACGGCGTACTTGGTTAGCAGATATTCAATATATAGGTACACGGCGTCTGTTTTCTTAACTATATAAATTAAAATTATCTGATTGTTTTTGTTTTACAAAATAGCAATATTTATACCCACCTCACCCAAAAAAATTGTAAATAAGAGAATTGAATTAATACAACAACCGTACTTCGCAGGTTCTGTCATTTAAGGGATATTTGCTCTATTTTATATTTATATTGGCCGCGTCACGTTCATTCTTAATGGTTTCACTGAAATAAAACACAATAAGGTAAGCGATTTTCTTTATTTGTGGTATAGGTACAAATATAGTGTATAAGTAGGTAAATAATGTGCTATTCAGCGCTTGAGATTTCAAACGAAAACTTTAATACGTTCCTATTAAAGGTGGGTAGCGGGAATAATAACAGAATCGTGACGAGTGTATTATATCAGATATTTTGTAACCGTTTTCGAATTTCACCTCTTTGCGTAAGATTAATGGATAACACAAACATTTGTATCGTTCTCTACACCTACGTGTAATGCTAGGAATTTCACTTTGATGGAATATATTTGTGAATGAGTGAGGTCATCATCAATATATTAATATCAATATATGTATGTCTGAGTTTTCTTAACTGTGTTTTCAAGTGATCAAGTAATAATTATTTACACGACACTAAAACACACAAAAGTTTTTTCCTGTCTGTCTGTTTGTTGGGGTAAATCTGAAGATTGGTTGAACCTATTTTAATTGGACTTGACAAAACCAACCAACCAACAACAAAAACCATTAAATTGAAAGTATGTATGTACATTTTGATGGTTTTCTCAGTTGAATCTGATTACTGAAACGGTGGTGGAGCCTCTACTCCCTAATAGACTTGGAAATGTATTATCCAATACATAATATGCATACAATATATAAACCTACATACAGAAGATTTCAACGCGTTCTTTATCTATCTGTACTGATATTTTTGTGTTTGACTTGATTTTTCAACAGTGCTTGTATGAGAGTGCATTAAAATGAATAAATTGAGTTTGTGTTAGGCAGTATTTTCATTAAGTTTGAAAGAAAATTATTTTATTTGACACACACACTTATATTATTTATTGTGTGGAGAAATAAATGTCTTCTACTATAGTTACTTATTATTTATGGTGATTCAGCACTTTCAGTGACTCCAGTATCAGTGACATTGAGACATGCCACCAATCTATCAAGCGTTATGACACCGAGTGATTTATTCGATTTCCATTTAATCACTAAATATTTATAAACGTGTAATTTAGTAGCAACAATAAAATTTCATTAATATTGATGATACTATATAACATCTTACTTTATAATCAGCTGTATGTTAACCTTATTTTAGTGACCAATAAAATGGCATAAATACTTTCCGGCTTCTCGTTTCCGGAAATATTCAATTTCAAGGTCAATGGGTAATAATTTGTGAGATATCTCGAATTTCATTAAATTGGCACAATTTTTGCTTTATTTTTGCACACAAAATTCCTGACACGACTAATTTGACAGGTTAATTAATCAAGCATTTTATATAGGTACGTAATCAAACTTGATGTTGACCATTTTTATACTTACGTGCATCTTTGGAGTTTGGGATAAACCCTTATTTTATATCGAAACATATTTTTCAAATATAACATATAATTTTATAGCAAATTTTTAGAATATCAATAAATAGCTATACTAATATTATCTATAAAGAGGAAAGATTTGATTGTTTGTTTGTATGCATTGAATAGGCCCTGAAAGTACTGAATTTTTGGAAAATTATTTCACTGTAATTAGGAAGCTACATCATTCCCGTCTGATAAAGGTTATATTTTATGCTCGTATTTTTACGGATACGGAAACCGCGCGGCGTCTGCTAGTTAATAATAATTGAAAACCTGTTTTTATAGTTTATGTATTATTTAGTCAGTCAGTCAGTCATTCAGTGAGTCTTATATAGATCTCTACTACTCATAAATCATGAACGAAGTAACGCTTATATAAAAATAATTTCTTTGTAATTTTATAACTCAAGAACGGGCTTACGTATCAAAAAGAATTTTTGGGCTTCGTTCCGACTATTCGTAGATGGTTTATGTGAAATTTGCACAAAATCGGTCGAGCTTCATTTATCACATTTTTGTAACAAATGAATTCGGGGGTAGGGTAGGGTAGCGGTAGGGTGGGGGTAGGGTAGGGTAGGGTAGGGATAGGGAAGAAGTGTACATAAGTCAAAGCGAAGCTTGCCCGGGTCCACTAGTTGAATATAAAAGCGTGGAGGACTAACTAAACATCAAGGTTTATTTATACAAAAACAACAAGTAAGTCATTCTACTGCATCGTGTTACGATTAATGTTATATAATTTGCAAACATTTTTAAATCCACGGCGCGTGTATAATGAAGCGGACAGACAGACAACAGACATCCGTGACCGCGGCTCACGCGATGTGTGTAATGTTGCTACACTTACGTAAGAGCAGACCACGTTATACATATATATATCAACAAGTAAATAAAATTGCAAAAAGATCAAATCTGAAAAACAAATACTCCTTGAAAAATAGGAAGATGATTTATTCGTTCACTAGCGGATGCTTTTGCCGGATGATTTCTAAGAAAAATTAAATATCACGTGGTAAAGGAATACATCTTGAGGAAACCTATATACCAGAGAATTTTCTTAATTCCCTACCAATCCGCATTGGGTTGGCGTGGTGGAATACTGGCTTAACCCTTCTCATTCTGAGAGGAGACAGATTCAGTTAGCCGAATATGGGTTGATAATAATAGCGGATGCCTGCGACTTTTTCCTCTCAAAACACTTTATTTCCATCACCTATATATATAATATACTTAATAGATAAGCATATACTGTTGGGGACATTTTTAGAACTTTTTAAGAGGAACAATTTCGTCACGCTTTAACCGCTTACGCAAAACCAATTTTTCAATTCAAACAGTAGCACCTGAGCTTGGATAGCACTGCAAAACATTCCTTCTTACTCATAATGGGATTTGAGCTTAGGACTACCATGCTACGAATGTGGAATGGCGGGTTTGATTAAGAGAATAAGAGTAAGTACAGACCACAAAACAGCTGCTTCACAATTAACTTTTTTTTAGCGGATTTCACATGTTTTTTTATCACAGACAGATTAAATTAAGCATAAATCAAACTACAATTGTATCGTAGACGGAATCCGTGACGCAGTGGTATTGCGCGGACAAGACGGAGGTCCTGGGTTCGATCCCCGGTTGGGCCAATTGAGATTTCTTAATTTGTCCAGGTCTGGCTGGTAGGAGGCTTCGGCCGTGACTAGTTACCACCCTACCGGCAAAGACGTACCGCCAAATTATTTAGCGTTCCGGTACGATGCCGTGTAGAAACCAAAAGGGGTGTGGATTTTCATCCTCCTCCTAACAAGTTAGCCCGCTTCCATCTTAGACTGCATCATCACATACCATCAGGTGAGATTGTAGTCAAGGGCTAACTTGTATAGAATAAAAAAAAAAAAAAATCGTAACCAATATAAGCAAATAAAATAAAATAAAATAATCTGAAACGAAAAGCAAAATTTTCCACGCGGTCAAAGCCATGAGTCATGACCAACAGTTAGCTGTTTATGTAATATATTATAATAATTATTACATCACATTATATCACCACATTAACAAGGTAAGTAAAATAATAATTACATTTTATAATTAGTTGTTTTCATATATCACAAGAACGACTTAATTAATAGTACAGAAGCAGATTACGAATGTATTTGCCTTCCGAATCGGAAGTAGAGTCGTCACTACAAACGGACAGACCAGTTGGCCTATTCACTAATTTTGACATATCCATCAAGGGTTGTCAGTAGGCGCCGGATGTAACATAGAATCTTAATTTTGTATATGCCAACTAAGATACGTCAAAGTTAGTGAATTAGCGGTGAAAATCGGTGAAGGAAAAACATCGTGAGGAAACCAGTACCAGAGATTTTTCTTAATTCTTTGCGTGTGTGAAGTTTGAGAATTCGTATTGGGCCAGCGTGGTGGACTAATGGCCTGACCCCTCTCATTCTGAGAGGAGACTCAAACTCAGCTGTGAGCCGAATATAAGTTCATAATGATAATAATGATAGAGGTCCTCCCAAACGAGCCTTGTTACATTCCCACTACTTTAAGTCGATTAAATATGGCCTAACTGACCTGCATCAACCTGAGGCACAGGTGCTAAGCCTCATGTGGCTGTAATTGTTTTCACTATATGAGTCAAATTACTGCACATTCTTTAAAAGGTTACAACGAGAGTGGCAAAGCTTTAGAAAGGATATTGAGAAGGCCACGCGGTGTCCGCTGCCTACAGCCGTACGGTCTAATCGAAAAGAAATTTCCAATTGTGTAAACAATTAACATTGAAAATAGGTAGATAAATCAAATATTGCACATTCAAAATTACATAACCTGCATAATAGATAATGCCTAAAATACATGCCTGTAATGTAATTCGAAACGTCAGGTAGTGTTATTATATAACGGTGATAATTAAACGAAAACTTGAAATTAAAGTAACGAGGGTTACAAAGCGCCTTGGTCCCTGAAAAGCCCACAACGAACTCAGCCAGCCCACAATAAAAATTCTTTAATATATTCGTAATTACCTACTATGGTTTACACGGCAAGCCAAACCAGAGTTCACAAATCCCCTACAAATAAAATGTTAAATAATATAAATATTTTAACCTAATATTGCAGTGTAACATTTTTCTTTATATATTTTTATACACAAATATGGTTTAGATCGGTTCCTTTCGGTGACATATAATAACTACTTGTCTACTTGGAAGTGTAAATAATACATATTTAAAAATAAATATTTAAATTTTAACATATTATTAATATAACGAAACAAATGTTTAAAAAAAAGTAAGTAAATGACATCTAAATACAAAACTCAAGGTGTCCGAAATGCTGGCGCTATTACCTCTAAATATAAAGCTTATCTAAAATACTTGGCAATTTCTAAGCAAACAGGTAGCGGCAATAAATGTGACACGCTGCTGAACCACATTGTTTTGTACTTAGTTGTTTTGAAATGCAAATACATAATAATGCTCGTAAGCCTCTACGCGAGCTTAAGGATAGCGTGGGCACGTATCTTGTCATGCCAGTAAAGCAAGCTTGCTGGCATAGCTGCTTTTTGAATTAAATATGGTTTTGGCAAACAGACGTTCATTAGGAATAGTTGAATAATTTAATTATTTTGTCCACACAAACCAGCAAATCCTTGTAGCACTTACACCTAAAAGAAAACGCTATACCCTAGCATTTCGATTTTTTTAATTTATACAAGTTAGCCCTTGACTGCAATCTCACCTAATGGTAAATGATCATGCAATCTAAGATTTAAGCGGGCTAATTTTTTTAGGCGTAGGATGTAAATCCACACCAATTTCGGTTTCTACACGTCATAGTACCGGAACGTCTTTTTCGGTAGGGTGGTTAAACCTTCGGCTTATGCCATTAGCCAGTATGATTTCATTCAAGTTAAATTTAATATTATACGTATTATTCAAATAGATTTATCCAGTGAAAAAAATATGTTAATTTTGACCGCAGCTATAGTTGCCTCGACTGGTGACAGAAGGGCTGGCTCATTTTTTGCGCAAAGGATCAGCCTGGCTGTCCAGCGCGGAAATGCAACCAGTATTCTTGCCACCATTCCACGTGGGCATGATTTGTATAGTTATTAGGATAAGTTAGCTTAAGCTCCTTATTGTATTCTTTCTCAATTAAATAAATAGAGGTTAAATATTGTATGGTATGCAGAGAAATCTCCTAGGTCGTTTTAAGGTCGCACCAACCAGACCAAAAGGTATGCAGCTAATTAGCTTCCAGTGAGTCTTATAATGAGTGCACTTGCCTTAAAATGTCATCGGAAAGTAAGTACACTACCTACGAAAGGTTACTCACATGTCTGCAAATAATTACCTTCGTAAGTGCATACGGGAACTAAATAAGGACACAAAGCTATTTGAGCACATAATGTGTATTTCTATGAACCGCATTCTTATAATTCTTTAATTAGTGTATTGCGGAAAAACTAGGAAAATGGAATCCGCTTACATTGAAGGTTTGGTATTTTTGTATACCACTTAAATGTTTATAGGTTATGTAGTGTTTCGTGGGAAAACGGATCTATCATTTATCACGTATGGAGTGAATGTTATTTATTAATGTTATTTAGTTTATATATATTTCTATATCTACTTAGGTACCACAGAGTAACCAGAGTGAGTCTTTACAAGTAACGTGTGAAGCCGGTGCATAAAAAAAACAAACGTCACGCGTCGCCTTGACCACCGCATACACAAACTTTTTTCATAATTTGTATTTTAAAATTTAACACTAACAACAATTACGTAAATTGACATAATAATCAAAATGAAAAAATACTCCATCTTATTTCTTTCATCTCATTTCATTTCATTCATCCACATATTTCTATCTTTTATTATTTAGCTCTTTACAAAAATCTTTTTCTATATCTATCTCTGACCCAAATCACATTAAGATTGGATTAGTGGTTAAGCCTGTGATAGTTAACAAAGTAATAGCTTTATTTAGTTCAGTGCGCTGCTCTAGATAATAAAATAGTAAAATGTTAATTTGTATGTAGAGTAGGAAATGTTTGGACCTGTCAGCTATTATGTAAAATTCGTTTCGCTAGCGGCGGCTTACGACTGAATTATAGTTTTTACTGTTGTCATGTTTATTTACATAACAGAAATAAACTATTTTAGTATGATCGTTGATATTATCTAATAGGTATATTTCAGTAAGAAAGGTCTAGATTTTGACAGCTTGGATGGAAGGCCTTTACAAGAAGACTCTAAGAAAGCATTTTTCACCGCTAGTCCCCACGATCGTGATTTTTGTATTTTTATAAAAAAAAAACATCAGGACAAACACAATTCAGAAGAATGTTCCAGATGTTATCTTCGTATGAGAAAAGGTGAACAAATCACTTTGCCGAGTTACGAGTCAGTCGAGATAGAAAACTCACCCACTTTCCACTCACACCATACCAGAGCATCCTCTGATGTTGATAAAGCATTAGGTTTCACAACTTTGTTGTATACTCACCTGTAACAAAGGAGAATAATTTAATTAGTAAAAAAATTAACTAGTTTCGAACCCTGGACCTCATGATCTACAAACCACACAGGCTAGCCACAACGAGACAGTTTTACTTTTTTTTATTTGCTATATCTTTTAAATGTGATCAATATTCCCATTTTCTTCCAACTAGTCGGGAAAGACTGTATTAGGAGTGGGTACGACAATAGACCAACGTGGCGGGGATCGAACCATCAACCCTCGGAGATGATTCCGACCGCTTTGCCGTTGAGGCTAACAAAGTTTCACTAGCTACTAATTGTTCATATTAATATCACTCTGGACTTTTACCTAGATGTTTTACCTAATATAAATAACTCCACAGCCAAAATTTACTAGACAGAGTCATTACGCAATACTTACTTTGGTCAAATAAAATATTCTTGCGGTACATTTTGGCTAATTCTCATGCTATTTTAGAATTTAAACTATCGTGAGTGTTATTCATATTAATTGATTATGAAACACGACTAAAACTCACGTGATATTACGTCGGAGTATGCCCGACTAGTTTCGAACCCATACGGGGCCCTTAGTCATGAGCTGGTTCTTGCATCGCGGCACGAGCCAAACTGCGAAGCGGCTGCGCGACGCGCTGCTGCACGCATTGAAACTAGTCGGGCATACTCCGACGTAATATCACGTGAGTTTTAGCCGTGTTTCATAATAAATTAATAATTTCATGCTCATATGAATATATGTACTCATAAATGAGAGTGGTTCTCCGTGTAAAGTTATGAAATTGAATAAAAATGTCGGTCAATCGAGTAATAGAGTACAATTGTTTTTATGCGACTAAAACTCAGTGCAAATATCAGTGATAGAACAATATAGTCAGTAAAATGTATCGCAACATTTTTGGCGCGTTCTCATGTTCATACTAGTATATAAGTATGAGACTGGTTTCTGCGTTACATTATGAAATTTAATAAAAATGTCGGTCACACGACCTGTAGAGTAGTTGAGTACTTATTGTCATAAACTACTCGTTTATTAACTGACAAAATGTTTTTACGGGAACCAGCAACATCGATATCCATACAGCTTATTCGGTCGCATTGAATTCTTGAACAGTATTTTTTTATTTCTCATTCGATCACACAGAGAAACTCCAAGAATAGCTCGCTCCATCGCCCGTTGAGTGACTTTGAGCCTTCTAATAAGGCCCGTAGTTAGCGACCAAGTCTCGGATCCGTAGGCTGGCAATGGTACTGGCAATACGCACTGTTCGAAGCCTTTTGTCTTCAGGCACTAAGGAATTTCGGACGAAAAGATGTCGCGGAGTTTCCCAAACGCTGCCCAGCCGAGCTGGATTCGGCGACTCACCTCTTTCTCGAAATTCGACATATCTAACTGGACTGTGTGTCCTAGGTAGGTATATTCGTCTACGATTTCTAGCGCAGAATCCTCAACAATAACTGGGTGAAACGGTACATGAACATTAGACATGATCTTTGTCTTAATCATGTTCGTTTTAAAGCCCACGCGTTAGAAGTCCATGCAAGAGGCCTATGTCCAAGCAGTAGACATCCATCGGCTGATAATGATGATGATGATTTTTTATTTGAAGATAGAGTCTAATTACCGACCGATTTACTGAGACTGACTAAAATAATATTTTTATGATTAAAAGCAATGAAATCGAAATACGTGTGACGTCACCGATATCTATTCAATGAAAAAAGGTATTCGTACCCGTATAGCGCTGGTTATCGCACTCGATTTCTAAAAATTAGAAATTGCCCAAAATTTATTATCACTAATACACGGCGATCTATTTGACGTGGTTTTTTTGTAATCAGAAAATTCTAGGTTGTATTGTTTATGTAAAAAAAAAATATTGTAATACAAACTGACGACAAATTCGATGAAAGGAACTTGACAAACAATACTTCCCAAAAAATCTCAAAGAAAGTATTTTCCGCCCTACCCTTATGCCCCATTTAGTATGATTCTTTTCTTGATTAAAGATAATTTTACCTATACTTAGGACTCATAAGGAAGCTATACCTATTAGTGAAATAATTTTCCATTTACTACAATTTATAAGTATAGTGCATTAGTGTTAACCCCAAAGTGCCAAAGAAAGCTTTCTGCACTGCTCTATAGCTAGTTAAAGCTAGGCCTCTAATCCTGCACCCGAAGCTATCCACTAGACCAACGAACCAGGGCAATAAACTATTATGAAATGTAAATAGTGCAACCTGCATCCAGCAGGTTATGGTTACAGGTAATAAGCTGGTTACGCAACCTACTAGTTATACTTAACTCAACGGCAACCGGTCCGAAGGGCAGAATGTAGAGCACATAACTTGCACAGACGATGTTATTAATATTTTTATTATGTAATAAGTAACATTGTTTAACTTTTTAAAAGTCGGTTATTGAACCTGCTACCACGAGTATAAGATAGATTAAGTACGAGTTATTTATAACTAAAAAAAACAAAGTTACCGTATATACATATATACGGGTATGATTATTCGAATTAAATGGAGTATGGAGGTAATTATGGAAACTCTTTATCTTTATATTATGGTTTATTCATTAACTTAATTTTAAGTTTACGGGTTTACTTTCTTTAATTATGAAAAAAGACTATCAAATATATCTATGATTCAAAATGAACGATTAGTGGTTAACGAAATAAACGATTTTTGGCGATGTAAAAAAATAAAAGCGCAAGAAATTATACAACTAAGCATGTTCAAATTATACGGTTAATTATGATGATTTTTTTAGAATTTACGGAATAGAATTAAATATAAAATTTAAATATTTACGCTCATTATATAATCTAGTATTTAAAAGTGGTTATAGGCATAATCCTTGCATGTGAAAGTTTGTATATTTGACTGTCTGTTACACAATTTGGCTAAACGGAATTGGATGTGTCACACTTAGTTTATATTTAGAATTTTAACCTTATATGTGATACTTTTATCCTGATATGTATGTTTGTGTATTTTCTTTGATATTCTATGATGCTTAGTTTGCACAAAGCCTTGTTCGCTTGAGGCGAGCTTTAATAAAAAGAGAAAAATTTTCATTTATTATTTTTCATATTGTTTTGCTTTTTTATATTTTACAACTAAGTAGACATTGTACTGTAGTTTAAAAACTTTGACGTACATTTTCCAAGCAATGATAACAATAGAACGATTATCGCTACAAATGTAATATTTCATAACGTTTACCTAATCAGCTAGTTAAATCAAAGCAAAAAGAGTGAAAGCATTAGCAGATTTTTTATCATCGTTGTAATATTTTGAGTGCGAAACGAAAGTTGTGACGCTTTCTATTATATTGTGTTTAATGTACGCATACAAACTGAATGAGAACTAATAACTGTGTGGGAAAAATTCTCATACTAAAGTATTCGAAAATCAAAATTACACTTGTTAATTGCCCATATTACACGTAACTACGATCAAATTTTCCTTCGACTATAACTTTTTGACTAATGAACCGATTTGGCTGAAATTTCAAATAAATATTGGTTATTTCCTAAATTTACATGCCAATAAGCTACAAAAACCTTGATGGTTTGTGCGAGATTTACGCTTAAAAATAAGCTGAAGCGAGCCAAAATAAAAATATCACAATTCCCACTGCATAATTCGCTTCTACATCTGAATTGGACACCACAAGCCAAGCCAAATAAGCTCTATGTAACTTAGAAAGGACAGCTACGACGTTATTTTTTCGCTTTTTAGTGAAATGCATCGTTGTTGTTTTTTTTTAAATTGTTTTTTTTTTTTTTGTTTTTAGTGTGTGATTTATTCAGGAATAAATTTACTGTCAAGATTTTTTAAAAAAATGTTATCGAAGTTTCTATTGGGACTACTGCAGAACAAATCAAAAACTAAATTATAGGTACTAAGACGATTTTTAATGGAAGTATACCCATTCAAACAAGAAAAAAAAACCTAAAATTGGTTAACAAATGACGAAGTTAGGTACCTACTAACATTAAAAAAAAATGCACATCAAATTGAGATGCTCCGTTTATTGAAGTCGCTTAAATGCACATGGGAGCCGCTGGATGCTGGCGGCTCGAAAACGTTTAGTCCAACCATGCAAGAGGCCTATGTCCAGCAGTGGACGTCCATCGGCTGTTAATGATGATGATAATAAAGTCCAAGTAAAACCCCAACAATATATTATTGTGCGAAAACGTCCAGTAACCGATAGAACGTGGCATTATCCGCTTGATCCCATCAGCTGCGTCGGCGCAAGGCTGCGACAAGTGAACAATGCCACCTGACAAGACCTTATCTCTTTTCATTAGTGCTTTGTGTTCTCTGGGACATAACTCAGCGGCCGGTACCTACCGTGACGGATGACTGGTGAGGGCTCGTATGTTCTGTGTGACGTAGGTCATTCGGATTTACAACTATAAAAGGTTTTAAAGGCCGCTTACTCATTTTGGATATCTCACGAAAACAATTAGATCGTTTAATTAAGTGTATGAGAGCCGTGATAGCCCAGTGGATATGAACTCTGCCTTCGTTTCCGGAGGTTGTGGGTTCTAATCCGGTTCGGGGCATGCACCTCCAAATTTTCAGTTGTGATGCATTTTAAGAAATTAAATATCATGTATCTCAAACGGTGAAGATAAAACATCGTGAGGAAACAAGGAGTGTGAAGTCTGCCAATCCGCATTGGGCCAGCGAGCTGGCAACTATTTGCTAACCTCTCTCATTCTGAGAGGATACTCGAGCTCAGCAGTGAGCTGAATATGGGTTGATAATGGTGAATCAAGTGTACATTTAAATATACAAACTAAAATATAATACTTTTAGACATGTGACAACCCTATTAGCTTCATCGGTGTTTGGTGAAGTGGAAACGTTTTCAATGTCGCGAATACAATTTTTTGCATCCTCAAAAACTGAATCACCTAATCGTTATGATATTCTTTTCAACGATAGAATAACATCGTTTTGCGGAAAAAGCATAACAATTGATTTTGTAAAGAGTTTTTTTTTTAATACAAACGTTTGCGGAAATACAAGATGATCGATTACTGTAAAATATGTTTATTTTCTGCGAAAACTTGACAAGTATTTATAAAACTATCTACGTATACGTCGGTACCTGTACTATTATAGTGTTTTTCAGATAGCATGGGTACTGCGACAGTTGACTTATGACGTTCATAATACGTACTATTATCGTAAATCGCGGCAAACTTTCAATAGTGAAACGAACTGTCACTGTACCCATGCTATCTGAAAAACACTATAAGTACATATTTTGTGCCTCGGCCTATAATGCCTGGCATTTATAGAGAATAAAAAGATTACCATTAAAATACCATTGATACGGTCCATTTCCGATTTCAAATGTGTACGATCTTCAGTTTGACAGGTAACAAATGCCGTTTCTCCGCGCCTTTTTAACTAAGATGTCCCACTCTCCATACATTGTTTGCCCCAGAATAAAAAAGTTAAATGCTTCACAATGAAGCTCAACTTTGGATTGATTTTAATGTCTTGATTAATTATACATTTTATTTCTGATCCTAGATAGCGGAGCTATTATGTAGGGTAGGGTATCATAACATATCACATAAGGTCTATCTCGAAAGTAAAAAATAATAAGTTTTTCAAACCCCGCTATTTCCGAGATTTCTGTTTATATCTTTAACTATAAAAAATGTAAGCACATTTATATAATTGGGTATCTTGATATTTTTTATTTCACCTTTTTTGGGCATTTTGTCCGGCCCTAAGACAACATTAAAAACGCATAACGCAAACTTAAACGCAACAGTGAACGCAATCCGAAGCCTAATAGATGAATCACGTAGTGTTGGCACTGGCAGTCGATACATCGATCTGATAACAATGGGCTAAGTATTAATCACATAAACAGTTGAGAAAGTGCGCGCGCCGGCGGCTTGTGAAACGCTTTTGGACCGAAAGCCTGCGAATGTCAGACATACTTCATGTTCCGTAGTCTTTCTAATGTCATCACAAGTATCGACAAAATGTACAGAGTATTAGACATAAAGGAAATTTTTTAAGGCGTCATCAGCTGTCAGCTGTCACTTGTCAGTCAACACAAGAGCCTATTCCTTCTTCAAACGGTCAAAACTTCGGTTCAACAACGGTTCAAGTATCTCACTCATCCATTCATCAATTGTATCAAGTTGCCAGCCAATATTTGAAAGAGCCAGACTGCAGCTACCTACAGACGAGGGGTACCCCGGAAAGAAGACCGCGCCAGCAAGACAAAGTACGTCCAACATCTTTCCTGGTTTCTCCTACACTTCATATACATATTTTAATAGAATATTTGCCATATCCTTTAAGTGTGACCAATATTCCCATTACCCTCCAACTAGTTTTCAAGCCTATGCTCCAACCGTAAGTACGGTAGCCAATTATATTTATAGCCTCAATAGCTAAACGGTAAGAGCGGTCAGACTCATCACAGGGTGGTGGTTCTATCCCGCCCCATTGGTCTATTGTCGTACCCACTCCTAATACAGTCTTTGGCGACTAGTTGGAGGGAAATGGGAATATTGGTCATACTTAAAAAGAGATGGAGTTAGAATCGTAGTGGATTTGAAATATAGCAGGTTTCAAGGGTCCAAACATCAGTGTAATGCGTTATTTATATGAGAAGTCCCTAGTCACAGGAGCCTCGTGTTAGCTTCGTGACAAACCTTTGCTAGAGACCCTTAAAGTTCTTTTAAATCCGTGGGGTTGCCGTGTAGCTAAGTGTATGGTGACTGAATATAAATGTTTTCTCACAACATCCAGTAGAAAATAACAAAAACATACGTTTTGTACTGCGAAAATTGAGGAACTAGGCCCTTGAAACCTGCTACCTTTCAAACCACCACGGTCCAAACCCCACAAGCTGCTATAATGGGATCTTACCAAATTTGGCTAGGCAGGGAGAACAACACGAGCAGAGAACGGAGAATGTTGATCGATCGTCAAGGAATTCCTTAACCCTACATCCTGTAGTCACAAGTTCAGGACTCTGCTCGGAGTTTTTCTCTCTATCACGCGATGGACCCAGCATCCGCACGGTGAATCCATGGAATGCTAAGATATTCGTCTCAGGTGTCAGCCTTCATAAAGGAGGTATATCTGCCGATTGCAGGCTCTGGGTCCATTTTATTGTAATCGTATCTGCATGATATATTAGCGGCCATTGGAAGTGGACGTAATTGTATTAGAACGACCGCCGTCGGCACTCTTTACTTGCGAGTATTTATCATAATCATCAAGCTTTATTGTTGGACTAGCAGACGCCCCCTTGGTTTCACCCGCGTAGTTCCTGAACGTGGCTTTCTATTGGTATAAGAAGTTTCAAAATCAGTTCACCCCAACCTCAAAAACTTTACCTCGTTATAATATTAGTATGGAATATGGCTTGGAATTACTTGTATTTGGGACGAATTTTTTTTATGCTTGCTGAACTGACAGAAATCGTCTCAAACTTAAGGGAGGTGGATTTTTTTTAAATTCTCTACTCTTTAATTCTTTAAAACGACGTTTTGGGTAAACAATACGCAATGGTCAAGTCGTATGAAAATACGTATAGTACCAGTAGTTTTGGAGACTATTTAAGAAGATAATTTAAGTTTTCTTTTTACTTTACTCTTTTATGCCGCATAGATACCTAAGGTAGAATAACACTTCCAAGTTAGCCTCTTTCAAGTTAGCCCGCTACCATCTTTAGACTGCATAGCAGCGGCGAAGAGATAAAGCAAGCCGATTGTTGTACTGTATCTAGATTTATGAGAAACCGGAGTTTGTATCTATATGAATTTTCTTTTGTTTGGGACGGCTTACTTTCATCTAAATTCCATCCTTCACCTCTCCTACATTAGTCACTTAATATTAGTTGAGATCGCAGTGAAGGCCAAACTTGTCATTAGATAAAAAAAAAAGATCTTTTACGCGGAATTTTTGCCAAGATAACACTAAAATGATCTTGATAAGAACAGCATCTTCGTTTAAAGAGCTACTCGTAAGGAAGTATTTACCGAATCTCTGTAAATCCGGGGTGCGGAGGTCACGAATTCCTCGTGTTGTAGCCGTGACGGACAGACGCTTTGTTAATACCCGCCTGCCTAATTGTATTCACGTGTATGTACAATTAAAACATTACTACATCGGCCTCCAAATAATTGCTGTTTCGTAGTAAGACAACTTGTTTACGTACTCATTCATTTCTTAGAAAAATATTCTTGAAATACTGTTATTTTTTGTGATTTTTTTTTATCTCTGTTACGAATAGAATGTGTAAAAAATTACAAAAAAGATCCTATGAACTCGTGACTTATATTTTCGTGTATTTTTTGTGTTAATATAATTTTCAACTTCAATAAAATATCAATTTGTCAGTTGATTATTATCATCATCTAACTTGCAGATAAAGATGATGTTGATAAATAGTTTTAGGTTTTTTGTAACTCGGTTGTTTCTTGTGGTTTCCGTGACGTCACGGGGATCGGAGAAATCACAAAAAATAACCGTATAAAAATCGTTTATACACCTTGTTAACAAAAATATTGTATCATTTACTATCTATAAGTTAATTATCTATTATTATTATGACATCATCATCATCATCAAACTTTCGCGTTTATAATATTAGTAAGTATTAGCACATAATACTTACTAATATTATAAACGCGAAAGTTTGTTTGGATGTTTGTTACTCTTTAACGCCGCAACTACTAAATCGATTTGGCTGTAATTGAAAACGGAGATAGATAATACCTGGGATTAACACGGGATGGTTTTTGCAAGATTTGTAAAAAACTGAATTCAACGCGGACGAAGTCGCAAACGTCCGCTAGTTATGATATAATTCATCTTTACCAACCCATATTCGGCTCACTGCTGAGCTCGAGTCTTTTCTCAGAAAGAGAGGGGTTAGGCCAATAGTCCACCACGCTGGCCCAATGCGGATTGGCAGACTTCACACACGCAAGAATTAAGAAAATTCTCTGGTATGCAGGTTTCCTCGCGATTTTTTTCTTCACCGTTTGAGACAGGTGATATTTAATTTCTTAAAATTATATAATTGTTGTTTCCAAAATATTTTATAAGCTTTTTTTATTGGTATAAATATACGTTTTCTGACATTAATGTATGTATGGCTCTGCTCTACCAGCTTTACTAGACAGAGCGGAGAAACGAGAGAAAATTTTAAGCTAAGTAACTAATTCATGATAACGTGACGTAATCGGTATTTTCAATATCTATGAAATGTTGAAATAGTAACCAATCATGAAACAGTTTAAAAACTTCGCCTTACTAGGTATTCAGGTTACAGATTCCGTTTATTCGTGAAAGAGCTGAACAATAAAAAGTACAAGTGATTGTTTTGTATTACGTTTTATAACACCAGTGAATAAGAATATTTTTTAACTTCTATTATTATAAAATAGTAAAATTTCACCTACTTGTGAAATATCTAGGGCAACAAAATATAATGAGGTAGCTGCAATGAATTTACACAATACACAACATTGTAATTTATTCTACTTATCTATATCTATACCTAGTATTCAAAAACTGTAAGCCTTTAATTTGATTATATTACATGCACGTCCTAAGTTCGGTTCCCTGTTCAAGTCAAGTATTTTTTACGCCTTGTACAAATATCTGTAACAACAAGCAGCTCGTTTTTTGTTTGTTTCCCGTAATGATATAACAGCTAGAGCCTCAAAAGATTCGTTTGCTTATTAAGTAAACTAGAAGAAGAAGAAGAAGAAGAAATACTTTATTGCACACAAAAATACAATTATAAATTGAAACATTAGAAAACATAAATTAAACTTAGCATGCAAAGGCGGCCTTATTACTATAAGTAATCTCTACCAGGCAACCCCTGACGAGAGAACTTGCGAAGAAAGAGCGGGAAGGTGCAATACATTATATGTAATTATATATATAAATAATTAAAAAAAACTAGTGACACATTCGACATTGATACAATGTATCACAGCTACATTCTGCCCCGTTAGTCCAGTAGTTAACCTATGCGGCTTTATGTCACGAGGTTTTGGGTTTGATTCCTTAGTCAGATTATGAAACTTTCCTTTTTATTTCGGATATTTTCAGAAAAATTCTCAGCCCAAAGTTGCTGATGCACCGATTAAAGCCGAACCCACCATTGAAAACCGCATCTAAATTGGAGTAGAAATTTGGTTTTATCCATTATTTTTGCCATGGTTCGTTGTCATCGTGAAATCTATCTAGTTGCATGCATCAAACCTAAGCCTATCACTGAAAAATGCATCAAAATGGGACTAGTAGTATAGTGAAAAAATGGCGACATTGGTTTGTACAAATAACCTCTCACCTAAATACATAATTATACCCTCTCCGTATTACGTAGCGTCCTGCACATACATGCAGCAGAACATCGCACCTCCTTTATAGAAGTCGGTTCAAAAAGCTTTGTTGAAATTTTGCGTGGTGCGGACGATGCTATATCTCTCAATGACCCATGTGTGAATTACGTACTCCACACAATCGAGAGACAATTCTCTCAACCCCATCAGCGCGTGAGAACCGAGGCACTTAAAGTCACTTTCAAAGCGTATATTATTGTACGATCATTACGTTTCTACTTTTACGGTTACGAGAAAAAGGGAAAACAATGGGTTGACTTTTGCTTTCGATGCTGCTTGTTTATCGAAATTATATCAATCGTTACTCCACGTTAAACTGATAACTGATAAGAGTCAAGAGAAGACATGAAGGCCATATACTCGTATGACAGAGGACAGAGAAACATAAAATATTAAAAGACAGACAGATCAAGCAACAAAGAAAGAGATATGCGAAAAACTCACATTACTCCACGTTAAATTGATAGAGTCAAGAGAAGACATGAAGGCCAAATACTCGTAAGACACAGGACAAAGAAACTAAAAGAATTATAGAAAGAGAATGCTAAATATATAAATATTGCTGAAATTAATTTAAAATTTCAAATAACTTAAAACCTTTTGTTTTGTATTGTAGTACAATCTTATAGTGTTATCCTATATCCTGTGATATGTATTTGTAATTATATAATTTTGTGTTGTATAAGACCCAAACAAAATCTGTTCATCGTTTGTAAAAAAATTGCCTATGTCACCTTGCATCCATACAAGTATTTAATACTAAATTTACTATCAGGGGGTGGTTAGTGATCGATATTGATGCCAACAAATCAGTAAAATTTTTGTCTGTCTGTCTGTCTGTATGTTCGTCATAGAAACAAAAACTACTCGACGGATTTTAACGAAACTTGGTACAATTACTCTTCATACTCCTGGGCAGGTTATAGTATACTTCATCACGCTACGATCAATAGGAGCAGAGCAGTGAAGGGAAATGTTGGGAAAACGGGAGAAGTTACTCCATTTTTTAAGCTTCCCTCGCGTAATAGGGTAGGGGTAGGGGTAGGGTTAAGTCTCTACTCATCCCCTGTATGGTAGGGTAGCTGTAGAGTGGGGGTAGTGTAGGGTAGTAGTACGGTATCACACGGACGAAGTCGCGTGCATATTGGATAGAAGCAGGCGTTACCTTGCGGAAGTTCATCATGATTATATAATGATTTATTTATTTTGCTATCATCCGCGAAAATTCGGCGAACCCATGCGACAACGTCACCCAGGTCCGACAAAATACTCTCTACGTACGTTTTACCCCGAAACCGGAGCATCCTCAGGAGATGTTGACTCTACAACGAGCAATTGCAATTGCTCGCATGGGTTCGCCGAATTTTCGCGGATGATAGCAAAATAAATAAATCATTATATAATCATGAAGTCGCGAGCGTCCGCTAGTTTATAATAAGTATGGATTAGACATCTTCTAGGCAAGCATTCCCTTCTACAATTATCATCAGGTGATACCGTGGTCAAGCGCGAGCCAGTGGAATGTTAAGACGGCCTCCGTGGCGCAGTGTTATGCGCGGTGGATTTATAAGACGGAGGTCCTGGGTTCGATCCCCGGCTGGGCAGATTAAGATTTTCTTAATTTGTCCAGGTCTTGCTGGTGGGAGGCTTCGGCCGTGGCTAGTTACCACCCTACCGGCAAAGACGTATTGCAAAGCGATTTAGCGTTCCGGTACGATGCCGTGTAGAAACCGAGAGGGGTGTGGATTTTCATCCTCCTCCTAACAAGTTAGCCCGCTTCCATCTTAGACTGCATCATCAATTACCATCAGGTGAGATTGTAGTCAAGGGCTAACTTGTAAAGAATAAAAAAAAAGACATTCTCGTACTTAACTATTGAAGCTTTTATACGAATGCATGCCTTTTAAGACAAGTCATAAAACATAATGACAGTAAAAAATAATAAGCCTAGATCTTTCGGGTAGTGAAGTTGAGCAATCGCTTAGTCACTTGGTCAACGCTTGGCCAATTGCCCACGGGGGCAAACTTTTGACCTTTGCAAGCATTTGTTATTTGCAAATGGGTACAATTGATCTCTTTTGATATGCAAAGTAACGAAATAGGGAAACGTTGCCAATTATTTCACCCGTAAACAGAGAAAGAAGGTTGTCTTAAAAGAATATTTGTTAGCCGCGTATTTTACAAGCTTTTATTTCACTTCGTTACGTCAAATGTTTAGCTTACTTTGAACCATAGACATAGAACATAGGGTTTGTTTGAAATTTTGTATGCTTGTTTAATTTTGAGGAAAATACAATAAAATGATGTACTGAATAACTAGATGATGCAGCCAAGAGTGAATCCTGACATAATGGTATTCTTAAACGTTTTGTTGTGCGGACTAAAACTTGGCATAAAGATACGTTAAATTTTAATATCTAAGAGCTCGTATCAGAAAGAAACGCAGTTTGTCTTAGCCGGTAAATAGCACTTAGTAACTAGCCACCAAAAAAAAACAATTATTCAAAAATGAACTCGAGCCGGTAGTTCTCTACTACCGGCTGATATGCACCACATACACATTTGCGCCAAGCACACAAAAATGAAAAAAGTGTGTATCAGCTCCGACGCACAAATGGAGTCTTTCAGATCGACTGTCTAAATAAGTGTGTGTTGCCCCGGAGCATACACTATGTACCTCTCAATAGTACGCCTGAAAAGTGAATAGTGCGCAACCGAGGAGCAGCAGGCCGCGGCGTCCGCACCCGCTAACAGGGTGCACATGCGTGCGGACGCGATCTGACGGGTAACAGCTCACGGTGAAAGGTGCGCAGAATAGGTTGCGCACAAAAACGTAACGCTGTCATTCGTTCATCGAATTTTACTGCCCATATTTTTGTCATACCGGGGGCTATATATGAAAAATCGATTCTTAAGAAGTAAACTCCAAAAATAATAAAAAAAAAAAACACAAAATCTTATACATATTATTTTGTATTGAATATTGCAACGTCATAAAGTCTAGGATACACTAATTGTTCGTAATACCGATTCAATCTGATAAAGCCAAGTCAAACAATACGATTACCATCCATGTATTGTTCATTTCATAACTCGTGACCACCTCAGTTGCGATCTTATGATAATATCTTCAGATTATATTCATTCAGTAGGATGCTCTTGCGTCTACATTTGAAGTTCACACTTGATTTGTATAGAGATTTAGATGAAATTAAGGTATTTTAATTTGTACTATAACCAAACACAAGGTTACATAGACCTTCAAAATAGTTACCTTTTATCTCATAACAAATTTATTTCAATAAATTCGGCTAGATAATCATGGTTGATCGGTAGGCATAGGTGGCATCACAAGATCACAAGGTTATGGGTTCGAGTCCTAGTCCTAATAAATACTACGCTTTTCTTTTTTTAGGAAACTTTCAGTACAAATTACATAGAAAAAGTCCAAAATTCGTAGACCACGTTAAGTAGGTAATTATCATTGATATCTGATAGTGAATATCGAACAAACCAACCTGCATTGAAGCAACGTGATGGGAAGGACCTTATTATCTCCTTTCCTATAATGATGGAAATTAAATTAAATTGTTTAATTAAAAGTCATAATAACATAACCTGAGGGTGGCCTGACCCTGAATAATGTGTACTCTCCGAGTACTCACGAGTTTACTTTATATTTTCGCGGGCTATAGAAAAATAAATTCATATACATTGACTTCTATAAAGTAGACATGTAAAATAGGTATAAAAGTCATATTACTAGAAAAATGTTGAATTTTCAAGTGGACACAAGAGGAGATGAAAGCCAAAGAAGAGATGGTTGGAGTGTGTGAAATAGGACATATATGTAAAGGGAGTGGATGATGAGTTGACGAGTAAGAGACGAATGGAGGAGATTAACATATTTTGACGACCCCACTTCAGTCGATAAGGGAAAGGAGATGATGATGATATGGCTTCTAAGAAGTAACAACCACTAGTATTCGTAGGTACATAATATACATTTCTAGGGGTTGCCCCGTGAACGTGATTTTAGTAATTAACGTTCCCGTGGGCACACGGGGATGAAATATAGCCTGTTTAACTTGCTGATAATGTCGATTTCCATTAATGGATGTTTTTCTAAAACGTTTTAATGGTTTAGGCGTGAAACTGTAACAAACAAAAATTCGCATTTATAATATAGGATCTTTCGTAAAGATGATGTTACAGTGTGTATAGGATATGCCGAAACTCAAAATCGTGTGTTCCCCCGTCACGAACTGCATGATGCATCGATGTTTCCGCTTCCTTGAGAACCAGGTCAGGGTACTTTGATGAGAATGGTAAAGAGTTAACACGTGGTGTCGAGTTCACTATTCGGATCCCTGGATCATCATCATTATCAACCAGTTTTAAGCACCTTCTGCTCAAGTTCGATCACGTGTTAGTCCTGCATGCGGGGACCGAACGCACGACCTCTTGGTTGAGTCTGGCCCATTTATTGTGGAACTATTGAGCCTATAAAGTCAGCCATTGGCGATCAAGTAATCTCACGATCTTGCAGCGCTAACTGTTAGAACGGTCACGATGTGCATGACAGCTCGACTCGGCGCAATTAATATATTTTTATTCTGCCGTTCCATGAGTTTGCAGCGGTTTCGCAATATCGTACCGTGTGTTGGAGACATTATAAAGTTTTCTACATATATTTTGCCATATAGTATAAATTTTTACTTTTTTCCACGACACGGCGTATTTTTGTAGTGAATTAACTCTCTAGAGCGCCAAAGCCACAAAGCTCAGTTACAAACAAATAGCCAGTCATTGCGGGGAAAGTTAATTTTAAGAGTTTAGTGGAGATCGGCTAATTTCTCTCACCAGATGCTAAGTGGCGCTGATGACTGGCTGAATGAGGAAAGAACGGATTTATAATAGTTCTATATTAGTTATTTCAGTTGTTTTGTTTACAACTGAAATAACTAATATAGAATATGTTTAATTTAAGTCAAAATTAACATTGACGACCTCAAGGAGCCATGTGTTTAGATTGTTTGCTTAACTGGATTTGATTTTCAATTTCCTCATCAGCCTGTATTCGTCCACAGCTGGACATAGGCATTCCCAAGAGCGCGCCCATCACACTCATTCCTCCTCCTTCCTCATGCAGCCACTTCTTGATGTCGTCGGACCATCTGGCTGGAGAGCATCCTTCACTGCGTGCTGGTACGTGGTGGCGGCCATTTTCAATTTATAACTTTAAATTCAAGAATTTGTTTTCTAAAGCTTAGTTCAGTAACACCTTAGAATAAGCGGGTAGTTACCACATTACCATTATACGTAGACGCTTAGTGCGTAGTGCTTGTAAACTAAGCCTAATTGAAATAAATGAACTTTGACTTTGACTTTACCGGCGAGGATACACCAGCGAGCTGTTACAGTTACGGTACGAATCCGCCGAGAAACCAATCCAATATAATGGCCAGTTTGATGGGTGTTTTAACTTCAAATTGTGGAGTTATTGAGGCTTTAAAAAACCGCCGATGTAGGAGAGAGGTGTTATAAGTTTGATATGCTATGTCTGTCTGTTTGTGGCACTTAGGTAAATTGGTTTCACTGCGATTTTTCTTAGATATGTTTCATGAAAATTGATTTACCAAAATAGTTTACAACATAATTGTGCCTAAGTGAATGGAAAATAAAAATCGAAAATTTTCGAATAAATTCGAGTGATACGAGTAGGTATATTATGAACCGACTTCGAAAAGGAGGAGGTTCTCAAGTTGACCGGTATCTTTTTTTTTTTTGGAGAATACATTTCAAAATTGTAGTAAGTTACCTTTAAGAAAATCGGCCAAAAAGATGTAACAGGTAAAAGGTTTACTACTTAGTACATTAGGTAGATATTTATCTAAATACCTATTTATATATTTTATTTATAAGGGGCAGGTCAGGAGTTTTCAAAAAATTTATTTGTTCGATTTACAAGAGCTAGATTTTATAAAGTGTGGGAGGCCTACCGACTACTGGTAATGACCAGATATTAATCATCTACTGCTTGAGTCGGAAACGTTCGCAGCAGTCCCACGCCCACGCCGGTTGGGAAATATTAACAGAATATACGGGTACGCCCAGCGCGTCGTGATAGGATACACAGACAATGGACCGACCACTTGTACTGCCTAAAATGTCTGTAGTAATAAGCTTTCAATCATCTTAATACCTACTACAAACATTACTTGATTTATTTTGCTATTTTTAGGGTTCCACAATCTGTAGGAACCCTTATAGTTTCGCCATGTCTGTCTGTCCGTCCGTCTGTCTGCGGGTTATCGCAGAGACTATTACTACCTACATCAAAAAATTAAAAAAAAAAATTTAAGGTACCAACTTGTAAAGTGGGGTTTGGGGTTGTAAAATTTTTTTACTCGTTCATCTCAGTGTGGGGTATTTGTTAGGTATTAGCGGTATATACTCCACAAGCAGAGCTGAACCAATTAAGAAAACCCCAATCGGTCCAGCCGGGGATCGAACCCAGGACCTCCTACTTGTAAATCCACCGCGCATACCACTGCGCCAGATTGAGATTTTAATTTGCCCAGGTCTGGCTGGTGGGAGGCTTCGGCCATGGTTAGTTACCCCCCTTCCGACAAAGACGTAACGCCAAGCGATTTAGCGTTCCGGGACGATGTCGTGTAGAAACCGAAAGGGGTGTGGATTTTCATCCTCGTCCTAACAAGTTAGCCCGCTTCCATCTTATATTGCATCATCACTTACCATCAGGTGAGATTGTAGTCAAGGGCTATCTTGTAAAGAATAAAAAAAAATGTGTACTATATATTCATGAGTAAAATCTATTCAAGCAGACCTGGACCAATTAAGAAACCCTCGATCAGCCCAGCCGGGGATCGAACCCAGGACCTCCGTCTTGTAAATCCACAGCGCACACCACTGCGCCATATAAATTTACCCCCACCATTCACAAACACCGCTAATAATGCATAATACCTCACTAACTCGATTCACATCGCAATACCGTTGATACATTTCGCTTAACGTCGCGTTTCACTTTCGATACCCAACGAAAGTGAAAACCCAGTAAGTCAGCCGCAGGAAGTGTCCGCTAGAGCGATAGACTACACCAAACACTACAAGAGTGTCGCAGCAGTAATAACACTTGTGCACTTCCGCACTTTGCATTGACAGGTTTACTTACATCTACGACTTTATACTAATATTATTCAACCGTGATAGCCCAGTGGATATGACCTCTGCCTCCGATTCCGGAGCGTGTGGCTTCGAATCCGGTCCTCGGCATGCACCTTCAACTTTTCAGTTGTGTGCATTTAAAGAAATTAAATATCACATGTCTCAAACGGTGAAAACATCGTGAGGAAACTTCGTAATTTCTAACCAATTTTGAAAATTCTCCTTTGTTTGAAAGAGTACACTCCCAGATCGGTCCCATTTAATTTTCATAAAAATAGATTCATAAAAATAGTTTTGTGATAAAATTAACAGAAAAAAATTTTCAGACGGTTCTTTCCCGTGGTTCTTTAATTAATACGCCACTGGCTTGGCACCGTCTTCAAAGTGATCAGAAAGTAGCACGTACGGTGTTATTTTTTGCTTTTTAGTTTATTTTGAAAAATCGAAGTCAGTTGAATTTTTTTGTTAAAAAGATTTTATTACAATTTTCTTGTTATGGCGGCAACCGCCAAATACATCATCTGTGAAAATTTCAACTAACTATCACGGTTTAAGATATACAGTCGGATGGACAGACAGCAGAGTCTTAGCAATAGGGCCCCGTTTCACTCTTTGGCTACAAAACCATAAAAATGTTGACATTTAAGTTATATATGACTTCGAACTTTTTTATCCCACGTTGAGACCACAAAGGATTTAGATTGTTACCACACCAAACACGGCAAACTTGTTACTTGTTAATTATTCTTTTGCAACTTGACACAGACATACGTACCTACTGTTGAGTAATATTCTAATTAAAATATTAAGCATATACCCACCTACACTGTAAAAGAGCTAAGTTAGAAAACATGCGTAATGTTTTTACAATTACATAAGTTAGGGACATTTTAAAAAGATGAAAACTTATTGTTAATCTCATAGGGGCATGTACAGATTAAGCCTATACTAGAGTTTGGCGACCTAAGGTTTAAAAAAAGTAAATATTTAACTAAATTAACTACCTAAACAAACAAACAACGATATAAATAAATATAAAATTATAACTAAAGACTTAGGCGTCGTAGAATTCATCCGAATCCGAATCCGAAGTACACATGTTTTCTGTGCTAGAAGGCTGGCAGCCTTTTTGTATGGCAACACTACGAGTAATTCTCTGACCAAAATATAGGCCAGCCTTCTGGTCACGGGAGGCGTCGATTTATCGCTTTGCGATTTCTTTAAGATTTTTAAGATCGATTTTAGATTAGATAGGTAATGTAAATGGCTATAAATGATGAGTAAATAAAAAAAAAGTTTTAACTAATGGCGTAAACTTCATAGACGCGGCGCAGTGGTTTTACAAGACAAGGGTTGAGATTTTCATAATTGTCCAGGTCTGACTGGTAGAAAGCTTCGGCCGTGGCTAGTTACCACCCTACCGGCAAAGGCGTACTGCCAAGCGATTTACGATGTCGTGTAGAAGCCGAAAGGAGTGTAGATTTTAATTTTTTCTTATTTTTCCTCTGCTTTCATCTTAAATTGCATCATCACTTACCATCAGGTGAGATTGTAGTCAAGGGCTAACTTATAAAGAATAAAAAAGGGTATAACTGGACTAACATAGTATAGATATTATTGCATCGTAATTGTTCAAGAACTAAGCAAAGGTTTCGGTCGAAGTCTCCGTTCCCACCGCTCAGTATCACAAACCGGCTCGACTTGACCCGCGGATCATCAAAGGTCTAACGAAACGCACGCTGTTATCATCTATACTAATATTATAAAGCTAAAGAGTTTGTTTGTTTGCTAATCTCAGGAACTACTGTTCCGATTTAAAAAATTCTTTCAGTGTTAGATAGCCAATTTGTCGAGGAAGGCTATATATTCCCTTCTTCCTACAGGAAGGGGAACCACGCGGGTGAAACAGCGCGCCATCAGCTACTTTAATATATAATTAAACATGTATTACCCACGTTTGGGATACTCTCCTAACTCTAATGTCAACGTTAGATCTAAAATTATTGGCTTCATCTAGATATATAATAAACCAAATTATTTTTTTCTATAAAGTTTAACTATAAGTTGGAATTATTCTATTTTAACCAGCACTAATTAACTTATTAAAAGTTATTAAACTGGGTACATCTCACTACATTCTAAAATCTGAAAGTCATTTAAAATATTTGGATTTTTTTTTAATCATTATAAAAATTTTTTGGTAACAAACCTCAACAAGAATCTTATATATTTTTCAAAAAGCTCCTATTTTAAATTCATTGCAAATTTAGGTTTAACTGCAATTTAACCTGATGAGTGACGATACGAATTTAGATATGAGTGTGGTAGCCGAATCTTACCACTATAAAATATGAAATTCTAAATAGTGCGAAAGTGGAAATCGAACCCAGAACACTGAGTCGTAAACCACCTGCTAGAGAGGTCGTTAAAATGTAAAAATCAATATATTCTTATGTATTTAATAATTAATTAGATTGTCCTTTTAATAAAGTTCACAACTTGTAGTTTCAACTTTGTTCTCGTAATACGAGTAGGTCAAAACGCAGGCAAAGGTCAAAACATATAAATCTTAAAACCGCCGTCAAAATCATAACATCCGTTTAAAAACTTCAAATGACAAATTAGCATAAATCAGAGATTACTAATTAACATTAAAAGCTTGAGAATATTTACAAGGTAAATAACAATAGGTATAGAAATGTGGTCTAGAACCACCGTTAACAAAACTTTGACACTTAAAAACACCATTTAAAAAAAAACACTGAAAAAAATCCACGGTGCGTTCAGAAACCACAATCCTATACGCGTAATTTTGACACTTACGTAAATTTTGGCGGACATTTTGTAGGTCACTTGTCAACTGTCACTTGTCACTCGCGAGCGAACGATCGCGCGGGATAACGCGCGGCGAATGGCGGCGCCGGCGGCTCGCGCGTTATATACTCGCCCCCCCAAACCTTTATTATATTAATTACGATTGAATTTTCACTGGGCAAGCTTGATCGATCTGGATTAAACGCTTCCTAGTTCGATAATCCCGAAACGAGAATAAATTTGAATAGAGAAAGTTAAAAAGTTATTAGATTGGGACTGTACAAGCGATGCGTAGGCGCAAGGAGATACTAGCGAGGGGTCATTGTTAAAACATTATCCAATTCATCATTAACAACCCATATTCGGCTCACTGCTGAACTCGAGTCTCCTCTCAGAATGAGAGGGGTAGGCCAATAGTCTACCACGCTGGCCAAATGCGGATTGGCAGATTTCATACACGCAGAGAATTGAGAAAGTTCTCTGGTATGCAGGTTTCCTTACGATGTTTTTCCTTCACTGTTTGAAACACATGATATTTAATTTATTAAAATGCACACAACTGAAAAGCTGAAGGTGCATGCCCCGGACCAGAATCGGAGGCAGAGGTCATATTGGGCTATCACGGCTCTATTACACATAATTATATTATCCAATTAGCACTTGGTTTTAATTAAATAAAAATTATTTAATAAAATAATTTCTAAAAATTTCATCCAGAAATTGTAAGTCATGAAAATTAATCTCAGGTCCATACCTACTTACAGGACCTTTAGGCTTTTATTGGAAGATAGCTGATGTTATAAATTATTCCGTATCAGCTATCTTTCAGTAAAAGCTCTATCAAAAATAGTTTAGCCGTTTCAGTGATTAGCCAAAAAAAAATTAATCAAGTTTCATTTAATGAAAAGCTATTAATTGAAAATTACAAACATACGCCCAATTTTATTTATTTGTACAAAGTGGATATATAACCAATTAAACTCACTAACTTCAAAGTACATACAGCTCCAAATATTCAGTCACACTCTAAGAGGCGAAGAACAAACTCTATTTCCTCAATCTCTACGTCGATCGGTTTCATAATAGAAAATTAGTTTTCCGTAACATTTTCCCAGTAAAACACAACAGGACGAATTGTAGCAACGATTCGTAACTCGACCAGATTCGGCGGCTCACGGTTACGACATAGTGTAGCGATAATGCATTATTCAACGTCGAAGCGCGTTGAATATTTGAGGCATGTAGGTTGAGCTGTGGTGCAAAACGTACAGCCCATTGTCATTGGCATTTTGTAATATTCGCCGGACTAGACGAGGATTAAAAAGGACATTTGCAAGTAAGGCTAGATACACACGACTTCATCCTGCAGGTTTCTCATAGTATAAATAAATAATGGCATATACGTTGTTTATAGAACACTTACATGACCAACGACGAGCTTAGCTGGGGGAGACTTCAACCGTTGGGGGAGACTTTAAACCCTACCGACAAGTACGCCAAACGATTTAGCGTTCCGGTACGATATCATGTAGAAACCGAAAGGCACACCCCTTCCGGTTTCTTGGTAGGATTCTCATCCTCCTCGTAACAAATTAGCCCGCTTCCATCTTAGATTGCATCGTCACTTTCCATCAGGTGATATTATGGTCAAGGTACATACTTATTATGTTTTCTGTCAAGGGTTAACTTGTAAAGATTAAAAAAAAACTTACACGCTCCATCCTACGCAATATTGGTTAATTACATGAAGCAATCAACTAAAACACCTAGAAACACAAAAGTCGCTCCATAAACGCCACACCGAAATGAGGAGCATGGAGTTATGTGGACTTTCTTTTTCAATTAATCATACATGTCGGTGGGATACCCAATAGTTCAACGGGCCATCGTCCATCCTCTCTTTGGTTTGAGTCCTACCTCAAAGTAAAAAAATTGACAATTAAAAAAAAATTGTTAGGTTTGATACACCAAACTAATTCTTTTTAAATTTAAATTTTTTTTCAAGAGGAAAAATTAATAAAAATAAAATTAATAAAATAAATTTTAATATAAAAATATACATATAATGGGGTTAAAATATTTTTAATAGAAAAAATTTAAACTTTTACTTTTGATACCTCGTAGAAAAAAATATGAAAATTATTCAAAAAACTAAAAATTATAAAAAAATAACTGTAGGTATGTCTGTGAAACATAGAGATAATAGTGATGCTTACCTAAGCCTATAAACGTATTGCACAAGAAGACGCTGTTGAAGAATAAGTGGAGTATATGAACCTGTCACGGGCGGCTACCGATTCAGATTAATTAACTAAAATATTTACACTACAGTTATTATCTTGAGTTCTTTTCACTTACACCTATCTAGCCTATAAACATAATCGCTTTGGATTTAAATGTATCACAGTTTTGCAAGACAGTTTCTAACGAGGAAATACTAAATCTTTTATATAATATTTACTAAAAACATGAAAGTTTTGAGAACCGTGATAACCCAGTGGATATGACCCCTGCCTCCGATTCCGGAGGGTGTGGGCTCGAAACCGGTCAGTGGCATGCACCTCCAACTTTTCAGTAATGTGCATTTTAAAATATTATATACCACGTGTCTCAAACGGTGAAGAAAAAACATCCTGAAATCTGCAAACCAGAGAATTTTCTTAATTCTCTGCGTGTGTGAAGTCTGACAATTCGCATTGGGCTAGCGTGGTGGACTAAATTGGCCTAACCCCTCTCATTCTGAGAGGAGACTCGAGCTCAGTAGTGAGCCGAATATGGGTTGATAACGAACCATAAAAGTTAACATACATTTGTGTTACTTTTCATTTTAATTGAATCACCAATTCGAAATGTGTTACCTCAACCACCCCAACCATAAGAATCTACAGACTAATTTTTGATTAACAGACACCCCGCGGTTGCACTAATTCCCGTGGGAATATGAAGATAAAGTATAGCCATGACACTCACAAATAATAAAAAAAATATATTTTTTTTATTCTTTACAAGTTAGCCCTTGACTAGAATCTCACCTGATGGTAAGTGATGATGCAATCTAAGATGGAATCGGGCTAACTGGGTAGGAGGAGGATGAAATCCACACCTCTTTTGGTTTCTACACGACGTCGTACCGGAACGCTAAATCGCTTGGCGGTAAGTCTTTGTCGGTAGGGTGGTAACTAGCCACGGCCAAAGCCTCCCACTAGCCAGACCTGGACCAATTAAGAAAACCTCAATCGGTCCAGCCGGGGGTCGAACCCAGGACCTCCGTCTTGTAAGTCCACTGAGCATACCACTGCGCCACGGAGGCCAACAAATCAATCAAAGTCAATTTTGAAATCGGTTCAGTAGATCGAAACATTATTCCCTACAATGATCCAGTCCATTTGAGACGTTATTATGTCCTCCTTGACGTACCTACCTGTCATTGGTTCATCATTGGCTCCCTCGCCTGGAGCGAGCCCGGATGTGGCTAGCAAAACAGAACTTTGTTATGAATTTGAGTCTGTTCGAGTCGCATTATATATCAGGTACTACCTGACGCTGCGCGGTTTCACCCGCGTGGTTCCCGTTCCCGTAGGAATATGGGGATAATATATAGCCTATAGCCTTCCTCGATAAATGGTCCATTTAACACTAAAAGAATTTTTGAAATTGGACCAGTAGTTCCTGAGATTAGCGCGTTCAATCAAACAAACAAACAAACTCTTTAGCCTTATAATATTAGTATAGATTATAAGTAAGCCTATTGTTATTTACACCTACAGAAGTAAGTGTGGCAAAAGGTATCATATGGCGGGTTCTTGACACAGAATTCACCCCATCGAGTCATTGATGGATGACTGCTCGAGTTACGCGTTGCCCAACCTACCTGCTACCGGCCTAACCTAGCGGCCTGTAGCCATCTGACACGTCGATTCTGTTTCTACAAACGCAAACGCTCGGAAAACTAACAAAATTTAAGGGAATGTCAGGTACAATCGACAACTTGATCACGTAAGCTGTAGATAATGAATGAAATGTTTAGGTGCGTAGTAGCACCGTAGTAGTCTACTTTATAGTATTGTAATCTGTGGTTTCCGAAGCTGGTGTCATAGTTATAATTTTTATTTATATTACTATTATGATAATATACTATGATAGTTATGTACTATGATGTTGTTTGTAAGACCTCAATAAAATAAAATAAAATATAATATTATTCGCATACATTTCGTTAGCACTCATTCGCACAAGAGTTTTTTTAACGGACATTAAAAAAGCGTTAAAATATAGTATCAACTATCAAGTTAAACGAAGGTCCAACTTCCAACGCCCAAAATTGAAGCTTTTTTGGAGCAACACTGCTCAAAAAAAGCGTCGTGTTTTAAAAACGCTGACGTGTGTTGTATTTGAACGCTTTTCTAAAATCCAATAAATAAAACTCTCGTGCGAATGAGGGCTTAGTTTTCGAAGCGTTAGCGTTTGTAGAAAGAGAATTGACGTGCCACATGACTAGGCCCTGTTACTATAATTAGAACTCATCGATGCTGCATACTAACATACGAGTATTGCACGCACTACGTAAAGGCCATGAATCCGCTGTTGCATTACACTTTGCGTTTTATAATCGGCTACTTAGTCTGAATGGAAAACTCTTGCATGGCAAATTATAAAGGACAACCTTTTCATTCAATGTTAGCCCACCTATCCTTTTACCTCTCTCTAACAAGTTAACTAATGTCGCTCCTAAAGATACAAAACGTACTTTTACAATCCACCTGGCATAGATTTAGAGGCTTTGGCCGTGGCTAGGTACCATCCTACCGACAAAGACGTACCGCCAAGGGATTTAGCGTTCCGGTACGATGTCGTGTAGAAACCGGAAGGGGTGTGGATTTTCATCCTCCTCCTAACAAGTTAGCCCGCTTCCATCTTAAATTTCATCATCGCTTACCATCAGGTGAGATTGTAGTCATAGGCTAACTTGTAAAGAATAGAATAAAAAAATAAAAATAAAAAAATGGAATCGGGCTAACTTGTTAGGAGTAGGATGAAATCCACACCCTTTTCGGTCGCTACTCGACATCGTATCGGAACGCTAAATCGCTTGGCGGTACGTTATAACCCTACGTCTCACGAACTAGCCACGTAACGATAGAGGTAAGAAAACCTCAATCGTATTTATATCATTTTTGACTTATTTCATTTTTACTTTTATTTGTTCTTTTACAGAACTCTAACTTACCCGGAAATAAGAAATAGACAATAGAAATAGTTATAAACATTTTCCATTTACCAGTAATTGTACCAAATAAGACAAAAGTTATTCAATTTATCTGTAACAATTAACGACAATTAAAAACTTCCTGTATATTTTTAACTACTTTACAGACATATAAAGACAAAAATTCAATAGACCATTGTACCTGTAGTTAATGTACCTACTCGTAGTTAATCAATACATACATAATTACGTGTTCGTATATTATGATAATGAATTTCTTTCTGTCGATAATTACAACTGCATGTTGCCGATTCACTAATCTTACGTTTTATTACGGTTAACAAATATCTAGCACCTAACACATATATCAGAAATATTTCACGGTTGGTCTAGTTGATTCGCTGTTTACTATGCTGGGTTTAAGTTTAATGGATCGAGATACGCGGCAGCGTATCAGCCAAATCTGAATGAACGCCATCTAGTTTATCTTAACGAACGAACGAACACTTAGGACCACTTTGGACTGCTAATAACTCAAAATAAACACATGTAATTTGGTTAATTTATTAAATTCCCTCAGCTTAACTAGCCCCCCTTTCATAAATTTAACTCAAATATTGAAATATCGAAAGATGAAATATTTTTTTTATTGAAAAAGAATACAAATAGGGACCTTCAGCAGACTTATCCTAATAACTATACCAATCATGCCCACATGGAATGGTGGCAAGAATACTGGCCGCATTTTTGCTTTGGACTGCCAGGCTGATCCTTTGCGCTAAGTAAAAATGAACCAGCCTAAAGCAATTAGCCGCGGCGAAATAATTCGGAGATTTTTTTGCCACTGCATTACATATTCCTTTTGCCTCCAGAGGCGTCCTTGTGCCACTCACCGGTTTCAGCTTTTTCTGCTGCGGCTTCCAGTCTTGATTCTGTCTCCCTGATATGACACGCAGCGAATGTGTCAAGCAACGCATGTAGTCAAAATAGTATGTATTTCTAAAATACGTTATAATTTATTGCCGAAAGACGCTACCAAAAACAAGTATATAGGTCTAATAAAGCGTTAGCGTTCTATGTTCTTTGGGTACTCAGACCAATTACCTTATATAGGACCTGCCTCGCTAGCCATTCGCTGCCCGCGAGTATTTTATCGAAAAGCCCCTCTGCGTTGAAGAAGCCGACAGTCAGGGAATGCGGTTTTAATCTACCGTTGTGAGCCATTTAAAAAAATCTTTATATTCCTCTATCGCGCGGAGCATGATACTGTGCTCGCCTTTTTCCCTAAGTTTACTTTATATTTTTTTACATGTCACGTAACGGATACGATGGGCGACCGGTCGTCCATTTAGGAGTCAAGAGGCTAGAGATTACCCCTCTGTCAAAACTATATTATCATGATCTAACGTGTTCATAACTGCGTCTATAGAATCGATGTTTCATTGTGTTAAAATTACATGCGGTTAACGGCATAAAACGGTTATTATTGTACGGTATTACGGTTCAAAATATATAGTTATATGTAGTGTAAGGACAAGAATATATTCATTGGTGTTAAATATATTCAATGTGAGTTTACCTCGTCCCCCTCAAAAAAAGACAGAGAATTTTGTTTGTGAATTTGGACAAAATGAACGACAACGTTTTTGACATTTGGAAAATTTTAGAAGGTTCATGATTTTTAAATTAAGTTTTATAAGAAATCCTTAACCTTTAAAAAATAATATCGATATATTTCGGACCCTTATTCCGTGTACAACACGAAATTATTATTGTTTATATTAAATTTTTATGAGTCAACTACCCTATTCCAATTCCAAAACCAAAGATTGCGGTTTCACGAAAAGCTCTTAGATGAAGTAGATCAGCTTACCGCGACCTTGACCCCGCCGCCCGCGCCCCGCGACCCCGCACTGTCGCGCAAGTGAAATGGAAACAATGGTCCGGCTCGCTCGCAAGCCCGCTCGTGTCCGGTTACCGGCGAAAATCTATCCGAGATGTATCCTTGGTGTCACTCACTGTCCGGCAATTGTTACAGATTTTATAAATCCGATTGTTATTTTTTTTATAGTTGCCGGAGAAATGACATCGAGGCTATCGCGCAGATAGAGCGCAGTGGGGGATGATGAAAGAGGCCTTTACCCGAAAATAGGTAACCAAAAATAAACAAGGCGATATAAAAAAAATATGGTGAAATAGGTCAATTGTACAATCATTAGATTTAAGTTTATTTTGTGTTTGATTTTTTCTAAATTTTTTTTTGTGTACCTACAATAAAAAATATCTCGTTCATATTATTCATTCATTAAAAAAATAAGATTATTTATCTAGTAGCCAGGAGCTGCCAAGAGAAAGTGAATGCTTTTGCTGAACACCTTGCATTAGTATTCACCCCGAATGAATCAGGGAATAACAGCTACTTTGAGGACTCTGTAGAATCAACTGTAAATGCTCCCTATCAGCTAAATGTTCCTCCAAAATCGGTCTCACCTCGTGAAATAGCACGACTAATTAGAGAATTAGACAACAAGAAGGCACCCGGGTTTGACTTAATCACAAAAGAGGTCTTGATAGAGCTACCCAAGAAAGCATTAGTTTTTCTATCATACCTATTTAACGGTATTCTGAGAACACAATATTTTCCGAGAATATGGAAGGTGTCTCAGATACTGATGATTCACAAAGCGGGGAAACCACCACATGACATCAAATCTTATCGACCCATAAGCTTATTACCAACCTTGTCAAAACTATTCGAGAAAGCCCTTCTGGAAAGATTAATACCAATTTTAAATGAAAACAACTTGATTCCTCCTCATCAATTTGGCTTTAGACAGCATCATTCGACAGTAGAACAAGGCCATCGAGTGTGCGATAAAATTCGAAAATCCCTAGAACATAAAGAATATTGTGCTTCTGCTTTCTTAGACATTCAGCAGGCATTCGATAAGGTCTGGCACAAAGGTCTTTTGTGCAAACTCAAATCAGTGCTACCACATAGCTACATACCACTTCTCTCCTCCTATCTGTCTGATAGAATTTTTCAAGTAAAAGAAAAAGACACAACATCTTCGTTTTTCAATATTAGCGCTGGTGTGCCGCAGGGATCTGTTTTGGGGCCTACTCTATATACAATATACACAGCCGACCTACCGACTCTATCAAATATTACAACAGCAACATTTGCCGACGACACAGCTATATTAGCAAGCCATAAAAATGCTACTTTAGCATCAGCACTGCTGCAAACAGGTCTTGATCAGGTTGCAACATGGCTGCGGAATTGGAGGATTAAGACAAGCGCCAATAAATCTGTTCAGGTCACGTTTGCTTTAAGAACAGGAGATTGTCCGCCGGTCCATCTAGATAACAACACTTTGCCTCACAATGAACACGTCAAATACTTAGGCCTATATCTAGACCGCAGACTCACGTGGAAAAAGCATATAAAAACTAAAAGAGAAGAGCTGAATATCAGATTTAAAACATTCCACTGGCTTTTAGGCAGAAACTCTAAGCTGTCCGTTGACAACAAGCTGCTTATTTACACGTGCATCTTGAAGCCGGCCTGGGCCTATGGCGCTCAACTGTGGGGTAGTGCATGCGACACTAGCCTAAATATCCTGCAAAGAATGCAAAATAAAATACTACGTACTATCGCCAACTCGCCGTGGTTTATCACGAATGAGGAACTACATCATAATTTGCAAATTTGCACAGTAAAGGACGAAGTTAGGGGGCTAGCCAAAAGATACAAGAAGCGACTCCTTATTCATCCTAATATCTTAGCAAACAGACTCTTGACTGATGACTGTCCGAGGCGTCTTAAACGTAAACGCATACTCGACCTGGACATTTAAAAAACAGGACGCACCAAATGAGCGCCGACTCCTAATGAGGATCGACCTCCACAAGACAAAGACACTCGCAACATATTTGTTTATAGTCTTGGGACTGATCGCAGATTGGCCGTACAAGAAAAAAAAAAAAAAAAAAAAAAAATTTATCTAGTAGTACTTTTAAGTACCTATGTATAGAAAACTTGTAAAACATTGGAATGGGATATCTATTTAATAGTTGCCAAAAGATGCACGTGGCTTATCAGCTGATATTATCTGGAAAGCCACAAAAGACGCAAATAATTAAGATAATGTAGAAAAAGTTATATTTTGTATTTTAAGCAAAGCACCATTCCACCAACTCCAAGGTTCCAAGGTGCAGGAAAGGCAACCGCGCAGCTACATTGATAGTTATACCCCACTATGAACCGACTACATTAAAGCGGGTTGCGGCAACCGCTGGTTTAAAAACCTTACAACAGGCCCACCCATGTAGATGTATGTGATGATGACAATACTCTTATCCGTTAACCAAAACAAAAAACAATGTATACAGAAGTACAATTGCTTATTCCGTAGTTATTAACCAAATTAATACTAAGATAAGCGGCGTGGAAAAAAATAGTAATAAGTTTAATTTAGAATGACGCATAGTGCAGTATCGACAGCGGATAGACAGCCGGACTTGAGGCGGCCTTGCTTTGTGTGGCGAAGGTCCGCCCACCGCGTATTGTGCGGCCTGGGCATCTTGCGAGATTATGAACATGTTCTTGGTCATGTGTATGTACTACGAAATCGCCTCGCTTATGTCTGCCGCCAAGTAGGAGGATAAATACTTCCGCCAAGCTTATTTCTGCCGCCAAGTCGCAGCAAAGGCTGAGCACTGCAAAGTTATAACCTAACGGAGATAGGGAAGCGCTTTACGTGGCATGTTCTTTGATTCTTTCGTTTCCTGCCAAGTAGGTATTACACATTCATAGACGCATTCATAGAGCCGTGATAGTCCAGTGGATATGACCTGTGCCTCCGATTCCGGAGGGTGTGGGTTCGAATCCGGTCCGAGGCATGCACCTCCAACTTTTCAGTTGTGTGCATTTTAAGAAATTAAATATCATGTTTCTCAATCGATGAAGGAAAACATCGTGAGGAAACCTGCATACTAGAGAATTATCATAATTCTCTGCGTGTGTAAAGTCTGCCAATCCGCATTGGGCCAGCGTGGTGGACTAATGACCTTGCCCCTCTCATTCTGAGAAGACTCGAGCTCAGCAGTGAGCCGAATATGGGTTGATGACGTAAGACGTAACTTTCCTTTCCACATAACAAGAGATAGGTATTTTCTTTGTTTTTTTTTAATTAGTCTACTTCTCAAATCCCTACGACTTCGCTTTCCGGTGCCAGGTCGCCATTTACCTTAACATCCATCTTCGAACTATGTGACCCACTTATTGCCACTTCAGCTTTGCGAATCGCTGACCTATGTCAGTCTGTGACTTTGGTTCTACTGCGGATTCGATCACGAAAAGAAACTTCAAGCATAGCTAGTTACATCGCTGAGTGACTGAGCTTCTTAAGAAACCCATAATAATTAATCTCAGGACACCTCACCGTATAGTTATCGTCAACTATTCGTTTCCCACGAGTGTCAACGTTTCGCGAAAACCCGAGGCGTGGTTTATCAAGTTCGTGACACGACGTTAGTTTACTGTACCAAGATTTCTGATTGATTGTATAAGTAAATCCATTTAATCTAAATTACATCCGTTCAAGCTAAAGGTAAGACCGTTGCCAAAAAACTTGGCATCCCTAATAAGATGAAGCAGCAGACTTCACGCTACACCAATTACTTTAATATCAAACTCAGGTGTATGGAATCATCACTTTTTGATGGCTCTACTAAGCATCCGTTGTCTGCTTCGATGAAGATGAAGCAATTGAAAATGAGAGTTAAAAATCATTTTAGTATGATTTTTTTTGTTGTGATTATTAATATATCAATGTATGAGAGTTCTAGTAGGTAACTCTGTTTATTGTTTAAAATAAATGAGCAAAATTATGAAATCTGCCTTTTTATAATTTACCTGCTTTCTACTGTTTCTTTTTTTTTTGGTGAGTTGATGTTTTTTAGTTTCTTGAGGTTGGCAACACTGCAGTGGTTGCAAGTTGCGGTGCCGCAACGCATCGTGTGCACCCGCTCTAAAGTAGGCTCGCACATGCAAACAACGACAGATGTCAAAGTACCGAATCGAGGCAACAGCATTGACTATTCAGCCCATACGATACCTGACGGTTACGATAGGGACCGAAGCGAATACTGCACCACGGCGTGCATCACAATTGGACGCAAACAGTTGCGCAACCTTCAACCTTGTGTGCATGTAATAAAGACTGTTGCTGGCGTTTTACTTTTGTATGATCGCATTGCTTCAATGTTTGGCACCAGATATGTCAAGGACCGATGTGCAAATAACACTTTCTTTGAATAAACATTAGTATAAGACAAGTAACTATAGAGCGCTGTGGCTGTTACTGTAACTATATGGTGATCTTTTTTACAATTAACTACTTTTAAAAGTTTTGACATGAGTGACCAGATATACTCTATGTACCTAATGATTAATTCGTCAGGTACGAGTATAACTTTTCGTATTTAATGTGTATTTCATTGAAATATGATAATTGTCAATACGAATTCGAATTCTACTAATAAGTTATTCTACTAATAAGTTAGTAATTTCGAAAAAAGTTAATTCGAATTCTACTAATAAGTTTTATCTACACCACGTCCTACGATGCTACAACACAGAGCTACACACATTCTATACAGACAATAATAAAACTTCAAAAAACTACGCAACCAGAAATCGAACCCATCACTTTCAACATTACAACAAAATATTAAAACACCTCTAGTACTCAGGATATTTCTCCGTTTTAACTTTAATTAAATTTATAAATTTACTTCTAAAATAAAAAGTTTGTAAGTATACATTCAATGGAATGCAAATAAAATGCAATTGAATACAACGTACATAAACAGCAGAGGCGCTGGAATTTGCCTGCAATACATCGATGTCGACGGAAAATAAAAAATAAAGAAGACATTGCATATAAAGGTACTTGCACGAGATGACCTGAGGATTCATAGTCTAGTAAACAAGTGATATTTTCGCAAACTTTTCTTAGCAATCACAGAAAAATACGAGCAAGATGTCATTTGATTCAGAAAAACATGATTTTAGATTTTTCTAATATCACTTAAACCTGTAACCTTACATAACCGTTGTGGATATTCCTACGGGAATAATCATAGAACCTATGTGGTCGATGCTGCCGACTCCTAGCTACCTCGGGAACAGCTTCCTCGCCAAACCCAAACACAACAATGGCTTTCACTAACGAACTAACTCGACGAACTCCGTGGCGCAGTGGTATGCGTGGTGGATTTACAAGACGGAGGTCCTGGGTCTGATCCCCAGCTGGGCTGATTGAGATTTTCTTAATTGGTCCAGGTCTGGCTGGTGGGAGGCTTCGGCCATGACCGACAAAGACGTACCGCCAAGCGATTTAGCGTTCCAGTCGTGTAGAAACCGAAAGGGGTGTGGATTTTCATCCTACTCCTAACAAGTTAGCCCGCTTCCATCTTAGACTGCATCATCACTTACCATCAGGTGAGATTGTAGTCGAGGGCTATCTTATAAAGAATTAAAAAAAAAATACTAATGGGACTCAGCAATGGCGGCTGGTCGCTCGCAATCGAGCCGGTAAAAAGTGGCTTTTTTTATAAAATACCCTGAAATTGATGATTTGTATACCCAAACATCCATTGATGACCCAAATAAAGGAACTATGCTCATACTAGCGTACGCCCGCGACTTCGTCCGCGTGAAATTTAGTTTCTCACAAATCCCTCGAAAACCATGGATTTTTGCGGAATGAAAAGTAGACTATGTGTTAATCCAGAGTAAAATCTATTTCCATTCCAAATTTTAGCCAAATTGGTTTAGTAGTTGCGGCGTTAAAATGTAACAAACATACAAACATCCATACAAACTTTCGCGTTTATAATATTAGTAGGATTTTCCCGTGACTGCTAAAAAAGTTGGCGAAAAAAAACAAGCTTACTAGACTAATATGTAGGTACATATGCCTGCAATACTGCGAGAATGCTCTGCTCTTTCCAAAACGATTTAAAAAATATTGTAAAGAACTTGACTAAGTGATTTCACTCGTTTACTTTTTCTTTTCGAATAATATTATTTTTACTTTTTATTTCTACATTTAAAAAACTTTATATCGAATTATACGTGACATTGGTAGACTCGATCAATGTTATATTTAGTGGAGTCAAAGAATACATAAAACAGCTCCGATATTGATGAAATGAGACTATCTTCGGATTGTACCCTTTATAATAAAAAAAGAAATTATCGAAATTGCACCACTCAATAAAAAGTTATACTTAGTTTTACACTAAAATTAATGGGTAAACAATCAATCATCCCCTGTTTTCGTAATTTTCATTTCAAATTTAATCCAAATCGGTTTAGTAGTAAAGTGGCGGCTCTAAAGATTAACATCCATACAAACTTTCACATTTTTAATATTAGTAGGTTTATCCGTAAAATATAGACCTCTTGACCTATAGTCTATGATGACTGATAATTAGAAAAAATAAAATGTCATTAAAGTTGTCTAAACATTGTCTAAATCTTTATGATCTCAATCCATAAATAGAATTGGCAAATTTTACAGTAACAATGTAATGACAAAATCAGCATGAGTGATCTTTTCCGAAAAACATCTCCTTTGGATGCAGCGCCGCAAATTTGAATAATATGGTATCAGCTCTGGTTGACTCAGTAACGAGAACTTTCAACCTAGTCACGTCCCGCAAAACCATAATTCGCCACAAAGCTAAGACTTTTGCGAAAACTTTTAAAAAACTCCACAGGTACGTACTAATTTCACTTTCTTCTCTTTATAAAGTCGAAGAGATTGTTTTATTTGGACGCGCTAATCTGCTGAAGAGAATGTTTGTTTGCTACCTTGAAGGCGCTAATCTCAGGTACTGGTCCGATTTCTAGAATTATTTCAATGTTAGATAGGGCCATGGAGTCGCAGTGCCAAAAAATTTTTCCGTACCATTTCACCGCGGCTTGTTGCCTCGACTGGTGACAGAAGGGCTGATTAATTTTTTGCGCAAAGGATCAGCCTGGCTGTCCAGCGCGGAAATGCAGCCAGTATTCTTGCCACCATTCCACGTGGGCATGATTTGTATAGTTATTAGGATAAGTTAGCTTAAGTTCCTTATTGTATTCTTAATCAATAAAAAAAAAATATTAGATAGCCCATTTATCGAGGAAGGCTATAGGTTATATATTATCACCCTAATAGGAGCGGAGCACCAATGAAAAATGTTTCTAAATCGGGGGATTTTTCCTATTGAGAGCTTCCGCTGCGTGTGCTGTGTAAACGGTTAAAGTTTCTCAAAAAACATGTATGACAGTAATGTTCCCCTTTAAAAGTTCCCACGGGATTTGTGAAAAACTGCAATACACGCGGACGCCGCTAGTCGTCTAAATTATCGCTACTATTTATTATAGAGAGCCTGCTAAGAGCATCAATGAAAATTGTCACAAAAACATTTTTCACGGCAAAAACTGTACAGTTTTCAGTTATCCCTACATACGGATGAGTTAACTGAACAGTCCGACTGTTCCTACAGTTAAAATTGCAGGTCTGTAGCCCGTATGATAGTAGCGTGTCAAATACATTAGCCACTAGGATGAACATCGCTGTACAACACAGGTACATCAAATACCAGGTGTGGGCCGCGCACGCTGGCGAGTGGTCGGTGGCTGACCAGGTCAGCAACATCGCGACGTTGACCGGCATGATACTCGTCACCGTCGTCGTGCTGCGCCTCACCTACCTCATGACTGACCAGGTATGTTTGTTATAGTAATAGTTGATGGAACAAGCATCAGCAACATCGCGACGTTGACCGGCATGATACTCGTCACCGTCGTCGTGCTGCGCCTCACCTACCTCATGACTGACCAGGTATGTTTGTTATAGTAATAGTTGATGGAACAAGCATCAGCAACATCGCGACGTTGACCGGCATGATACTCGTCACCGTCGTCGTGCTGCGCCTCACCTACCTCATGACTGACCAGGTATATTTGTTATAGTAATAGTTGATGGAACAAGCATCAGCAACATCGCGACGTTGACCGGCATGATACTCGTCACCGTCGTCGTGCTGCGCCTCACCTACCTCATGACTGACCAGGTATGTTTGTTATAGTAATAGTTGATGGAACAAGCATCAGCAACATCGCGACGTTGACTGGCATGATACTCGTCACCGTCGTCGTGCTGCGCCTCACCTACCTCATGACTGACCAGGTATATTTGTTATAGTAATAGTTGATGGAACAAGCATCAGCAACATCGCGGCGTTGACCGGCATGATAGTCGTCACCGTCGTCGTGTTGCGCCTCACCTACCTCATGACTGACCAGGTATGTTTGTTATAGTAATAGTTGATGGAACAAGCATCAGCAACATCGCGACGTTGACCGGCATGATACTCGTCACCGTCGTCGTGCTGCGCCTCACCTACCTCATGACTGACCAGGTATATTTGTTATAGTAATAGTTGATGGAACAAGCATCAGCAACATCGCGACGTTGACCGGCATGATACTCGTCACCGTCGTCGTGCTGCGGCTCACCTACCTCATGACTGATCAGATATGTTTGTTATAGTAATAGTTGATGGAACAAGCATCAGCAACATCGCGACGTTGACCGGCATGATACTCGTCACCGTCGTCGTGCTGCGGCTCACCTACCTCATGACTGATCAGATATGTTTGTTATAGTAATAGTTGATGGAACAAGCATCAGCAACATTGCGATCTTGTTAACCTACTTTTCTTGCTTTAATATTAATTATTAACGGTGAAATATTATTCCTTATTGATATAACAACACCTATGTATAAATATAAATGTAATGTTTCTAGCATACTGCATATAAATTAATTCTGATTGTAATTAACATTATAGCATTACACTTTCAGATTTTCAGAAACTAACGAAGCGTCCATCACAAAAATCTTAAATGTATTGCTGCGGGCCGAAGAAGAATACATACGACCAGTAGTGCTAACATACGACATGAAGGGAAATGTACAAATTTCAACCAATGGCTACGCAACCGGATATCCCGCTATCTCAAACGTTGTGTTGGGTCTAAAGAGATGGGATTGGGATAACTTCGCCGCCTTTGGACGACATTTTGTCTATTTGTCATCACTCTGTCGCATGCTATTCCCGAGGGTAAGGAAGCAGCAAGCCATCACCGAGACCAACTCTCAGATGAGCTACCTCGTCGTCGTGACAGCGGCTCTCTTTGTTCTGCTGCTGTTACTGAGAGCTGTACCACAACCTAGTGAAACGACCTAACTCTACACGTCTGGATTTTGTCAACGTTGTGGAAAGAACGCAACGCTTTGTCAGATAATCGGAATTTAAAAGTAATAAATTGTAATTTTGATTATATTTAAGCTGGTTTTATTTTTTATTTTAGTAAGTTGAAGTTTTGGTATTTACGATCTTCTTTAAAAAAAAAGAAAAAAGAATATTTGAAATTTTATATCTTTCCCTACCTACCTATCTTTTAAATATGACGAAAGACTATTAGAAGTGGGTACTAGTTTATTTTTATTTAGGTATGTCGGTATTGCTTAAATATCTATACTCTATGCTAATATATAAAGCTGAAGAGTTTGTTTGTTTGATTAATTGAACACGCTTATCTCAGAAACTACAAGACCGATTTGAAAAATTCTTTCAGTGCGTTTTCTTACGGGAACGGGAACCACGCGGGTAAAACCGCGCGGCGTCAGCTAGTTGTTCAATAAATCCGTTTTAGTTTAAAATATTAAACTTGCGTGCGCGACTTCACATTATATTGTTTTTCTGTAGATAAGTTGTTTCCTAACATCAGACTTAGTATTTTTTTTTAGTTTTCCATTTTAGTATTCTTACATATCTTATAAAGCTCAGAGCTCTAAATTATTGACCCAAAAACGTGGTATGTTTCAAATGGTGAATTTTGAATTTTACTTACAATTTCAACTTCACGTTTTAAATTTTTAAAAACTTTAGTATGGAGGCATACTTGAGTTAATAGAAATTTAAACAGTCATCCTAATAGTCATCTATAATTAAGTAGGTAAATGTAAATTGCCATGTCCCCTTGAACTTTATCATGAAATGTTTCCGTAACATTTAATTAAAAATTAATACCATTATAAATACATAATTAATCGCGTTAAACTGGTGGTGGCCGACATAAGTAGACGTATTAGTATGTCAGACGTATAGGTATGACTCGTGCGCATTAGCCTGACACCTGACTACCAAACACAACCAAACAAACAGTACAAACATCAATCGAGCCAGGTGTCAAGTTAATCCACACAAGCTGTATATCATATAGCCATTTTCAAACGGAAATCCGTGTCACCGATTATTATATTAGATATAGTAGGTAATAGGACATGAGAAAATAATTATATTATTACCTCTTATTATTATACTTATCTTATACTTGGCCGTGTCTTTTTTTAATAAATCCCGGGGGAACCATAGACTGTTTTAACAGTAGTAGGTATAATGATCTGCTCCAAAAACCAATTCATCTCTCATCCAAATCGGTTTAGCAGTGTGACAGGCTGATAAACTTACCTAATTTATTCATACTACAGCCTTACTAGATGTGTACTGTTTACCAATAAAAAGAAGAGCCTACAAGAAACTCCCCCTATATAGCAATTCTTGTTCCCTGTCAAGTCGAGTAATCCTCGACAAGGTTATCAAAAAAATACATCGAAAATAAAAAAAAAATAACGAATTTTGTACACTAGCTGATGCCGCGCGGTTTCACCCGCGTGGTTCCCGTTCCCGTAGGAATACAGACATATATATATAGCCTATAGCCTTTCTCGATAAATGGGCTACATATCACTGAAATAATTTTTCAAATCGGATCATTAGTTCCTGAGATTAATCACGCGTTCAATCAATCAAACAGACAAACAACTTCTTCAGCTTTATAGTATTAGTATAAATTTAATTATTATTTATAATATGCAAGTATTAGAAAGCATGCTCGATTTATTCTTAAGACGTTAACGTTTTCACTTGGGAACAGGTAAGAAAATAGAGTGAAAAATACAGAGAAATCGTTCCCTATTAGTATAGCAGATTTTTAGTATACTACCTACTGTAGGTATTATAAGTAGCGATCAAAGCTATAAGTAACTATATATTTCTGTTCGTGTATAGTCTGAGCCTGCTGTGGCCAGACCTTCGTAATCTTAAAATAGCTGGAAGTTCGTCAGCTCATGTTCCTACTATAGTTAACTAAGTATGGTAGGCGACTATGTAGTTTGGGAGGTAGAGAGTAGAGAGCGTAGAGTAGAGTACGTAATTCAAGGGATTCTCAATCATTAATACACGATTTACTTTTATGCTCATGGAAATATTTTGAGAAATCCTGTCATCACTTGCCAGATGTAGCTTTATGTCAACCCTTCGAAAACCAACGTTAAAGATTAAACTCTGGAAGTGTCAGGTGAAGAGTTTCTAAGAAGCTACGAAAGAAATTATTTCTCTTGATATTTGAAGGAAAACGTGAAAAATACGCTTAAATCTTAAACGATTCAGGCAGAGGTGTTATTAGCTCACGTAGCATCCGGATGCAATCACGGAGAGCGCTAGCGCCGTCTAATACCGCTAGCGCCCCTGAAATCCCGGCGCCCGAATTTAACGCACCCCCTGCGCTATGGATAAAGACGCCTCTGGATTCAGGGTCTGTACCTTTGACACATTATACCTCTATCAAAGCCACCATAGTTTAAATTAGTTTCCTAGTTTACTTACCTAGATGAACAGAGCATAGCTGACAAACTAACAGCTTTATAAAATAACGGAGGTCTGACCGCCACGATCTCTATTATTTGATATATTATCCTACTCAATTACAGAGGCGGCGCTAGTGAGGCGTTCGGGTCAAGGTGCTGCGTAACTAGTATAATAACTAGATCTAAGGCCCTCTTGTGGTTTCTCATTGTCTCTGGCCGACGACCTATGTGGCTAATATGATTAATATAACTTTTACTAACACCACATGTACATTGTAATCATTATTCAACTTGCCCACGATTCCGTTCTCATAAATTCTGTTTTTTACAAATCTTGCGGGAGCCATACATTTTTCAAGGTTCTGCACCAAGATCCAATTTTTCTCAAGATCAAATTTCATCCAAATTGGTTCAGTGGCTGGTGAAAACGTAACAGACAGTCAGACATACATTCTTATATAAACACTACTTTGTTCTACCCGTACTCTGTCGGTTTTTACTAGGCAGCGTACCGGAACGCTTACGCTTACGTACCGGTACCCCGTAGACTTATAAAACGGAGGTCCTGGGTTCGATTCCCAGCTGGGCTGATTCAGAATTTCCTAATCGGTCCAGGTCCAGGCAGTTACCACCTTGCCGGCAAAGACGTACCACCATGCGATTTAGCTTTCCGGTCCGATGTCGTGTATAGAAACCGAAAGGAGTGTGGATTTTCATCCCATCTTCCATCCAATATTGCATCAACACATACCATCAGGTGAGATTGTAGTGAAGGGCTAACTTGAATAAAAAAAGAATAAAAAAATAGCCCAGTCGTACTCGTATCTCACAAGCTGCGGTCAACCTTTCATCGTAATTTTATTGTTCAGCCCAGTAAAGGTCGCGGTTCAAGGTTCGACTCTGCGTATACCTGCACAGAGCATTGTTCTAAATGTAGTCTGACCACATGAAGTTACTTAGATTGGTTAATAATAATCGATTGTTAATCTTTAGTTTAACCCACCAACCAAAGATTAAAACCATTTAAAATCAAGTGCTTCATGTGTTTTCGCTGCTCCCACTGTAGATTACGAAGTCTAGGATTCAAGTCCCGCTCTGGCTCTAACTAGGCCTAAATGCTCTAAAGGAGATATCCTTTAGAACATTTAGGCCTAGTTCGGACTACTTTAGTATTTTAGTCGAGTACGAACAATTTATGGATTTGCCGCCCAAAAATTGTTCTTACTCGACTAAAATACTAAAGTAGTATAGTATATATACCTGAAGGGTGTCAGACCCTTGGGTAAGATTTCAAAATAAGTTAATTTTTTCAAGTACTATTACTTATTTACATTAAATAAATTTTTGTCTATCTGTCTGTCTGACTATCTTAAGAACGACTGAACCGAATTTAAAATACAACATACGCCTGCAAATAAAATAATTGCCTTTAAAACTATAGGTGCGAGAATGGTGCTATTTTTGGCTTTTTATTCCTACCATTTTTGGCCACAGCATACCTACATCATAGCATATACAGGGAAAGAAGAATGAAAGAACGAAAATTTAATCAAATCTAAAACTTACAGGCATGCTGTCATTAGGGTAGGGTGCCTAACTGGCTACCCTACCCTAATGACAGCATGCCTATCTGTAACCCCTAAAAAGAAAGGGTGTACAGCTCAGTAAATAAAGTCCATAGGATAGTCTATGACTATATGGGCATACAGCTAGACCACAGCAAGCTATGAATCATATTTTCGGTGTCGACCTACATTCCGTGCGGCGACGCGTGATAGTATCAATGCAGGCCACGTTTGTTGCTCTGTTTAAGGGATTGGCTTTCTTTCTTACAACAGCTAACTTTGAAGGATTGGTTACATAATGTTAGGTACGCATTGTGTAATGTTACATTCATTCGCTAAGTTTGCCATAGTTGATTCGATTGCTTATTATTTCTTATTATTTTATTTTAGGACCCTGTAAGCCTTGGCATTATGTGTAGTCACTTTATCGTTATCAACCTGTTTTTGTCTGGTTGATGGCATTGGCCGTGGCTAGTTACCACCCCAAGCTACCTGTAAAGAAGTTTTGTCAAGCGATTTAGCGTTCGGTACGATGTCGCGTAGTAATCGTCAGTCAGAGGTATGGGCAGATTCAACTTGTATCTCTTCCGAGTAAGCCCGCTTACATCTTAGAATGCATCGTCACTACATCGGTGAGATAGCAGTCAAGGGCTAACTTGTCAAAAAAAGGCCAAGCCTATTTTAAGAGCCCAGAACAGAGCTAGGCTTGCCTCCATATAAGTAGAGGAGATATGGAGGTTAAGCCCACCACGCTCCAATGTAATGTCGGGCTGAGAATGATAAATTTAAATTCTTCAACAACCACTAGGTATTTGATATTAATGATAGGTAACCTGGTATCTGCAGTTTAACGTGCTCTCTGAGGCGAAGGGGTGACATCAACTTTTTTTTTACTTATTCTACTAAAAGGAAATTTTTACGAATCCTTTCATAGAAGAAAGAAAAGTTCTAATATCACCTGACAACCTTGTTTCAACAAAATTTATTTCTATTCCATTTCAGCCAAATCTGTTCAGTAGTTGCGGCGTTAAAGATTAACAAACATGCATATTTTCGCGTTTTTAATATTAGTGGGATATAACTGTTACATTAAAAATATAAAGAACGTTAAAAAATAAAGAGAATTCAATTAAAGAACGTTAAAAAATTAAAGAGAATTCAAATAATACACTGCTATCGTCAGGTCGGTATTTAAAACTGAAAGTGGTCCAGATCACTTAAAAATTAGTAAAAATGGTCCTATCTACCCATCATACAGTTACAAATATCTTCTTTCTTTTTTAACGCCGACTGAAATCACCCTGCTAATTCTAATACTTTTTCCATAATAATTCTGTGAAAAGGTTCAAAAAGACTTTAACTCAGAGCTGCAAAACGAAATTTAAAAAAAAAATCTATGCCACTCGTAAACAGAGCATAGACAGCGACATGTTGTTTGCTCAAAAAGGCTAGAACGCATGGTTTTAACTTAAAACGAGTTTTTTTTTTTAAATAACCTCATATTTTTTTATAACTCTGTGTCTGTGGTTCACAAAACATTTTTTTTTTCTCATACAATTAAAATGAGGAAATAAGTTACATTGTGAATAAAATATTTCATTAAAATAAATAAATATACTAAATTAATATGAACTAAAAACCTTTCTAAGAGTTGCGGTACTTCGTCTTTAGTAATAAAACCATTTTAATAAAATAACCGCTTTAAAGTACCTACAAAGTACAAACTAAAATAAATATACCGCTAGAATGTTTAACATGGACAAATGAATGAATATATTTAATTGCAGTTTATAGTTAAGGTGTTTCTAGTGTAGAAGTAAAACGTAATATTAGTGATTACATAAATCGATAGCTACAATCATGTCGATGCCACATAGCAGTTCCAGCACTAGTTCCAGCACAAAACGCAAGGAAATATACAAGTAAATAATGCCCATATTACCAACAGCTACAATACAATACTTGCTTAAATCAGGACAAAATATGATAGTCCTTATTTTTTAAGGCACATGATAAACTAAATAGTGTATTTAACAATTACATAGTCAAGATATCTCTATATTCTTGAGAATACAGTCTGTTATGGTGTGTACATACATTTAGAATGAAAGTTTTGAGGTATCCTGTACTAAAGCAAGTATAGTGCGTGCCTAATTTTGACTGATGTGAATATGCTGTGCAACATGTTATCACTCTATTATAATGGCCCACTAGAGGGGCAGGCCTTCCTCCTTGCTTGGAGCTTGAACCCACCACCCTGGTCCAATGTGTTGGTGCAACATGAATATCAATTCCAGCTGAGTTAGAGCTGTGCAGGTTTGGCGTGTTGTAATGTTGTAGCAAATTCAAAGTTTGATGCATATTACATCATTCATACCGTAAAGTCAAAAGGCGGTATGTCTTTGCCGGTAGGGTGATAACTATCCACGGCCAAAGAATCCTATCAGCCAGACCTGGACCAATTAAGTAAATCTACCTCTGTGCCATGGAGGCCATCATTTTGGTCTAAATGGTGTTACTTGAGGAAAAAGTGACAGCCTCCGTGGCGCAGTGGTATGCACGGTGGATTTACAAGACGGAGGTCCTGTGTTCGATCCCCAGCTGGGCAGATTAGAATTTTCTTAATTTGTCCAGGTCTGGCTGGTGGGAGGTTTCGGCCGTGGCAAGTTACCACCCTACCGGCAAAAACATACTGCCAAGCAATTTAGCAATCCGGTATGATGCCGTGCATAAACCGAAAGGGGTGTGGATTTTCAACTTCCTCCTAACAATTTAGCCCGCTTCCACATTGAGACTGCATCATCACTTACCATCAGGTGAGACTGTAGTCAAGGGCTAACTTGTAAAAAATAAAAAAATGAAAAAAAAAAGATACAGGCACATGATGCTAGAGCAGGCCTTTGGAACTCATTATCAGCCAATGGAGCATAGGACTCCCAAACATCACAGTCTCAGGCCCCCAGCATCCATCAGCTCCCTGCTACCTGATTGATGTCCTCAATAGTCCACCACGCTGGCCCAATGTGGATTGGCAGACTTCAGACATGCAGAGAATTAAGAAAATTCTCTAGTATGCACAATGTTTTTCTTCAACTGAAAAGTTGGAGGTGCATGCCCAGGACTGGTTTTGAACCCACATCCAACCCACCCTCTGGAAACGGTCATGAACTCAACGACTCAATGTGTAACATATTAGAAAAAACTTAATTGAAATTATTATTAGGTATGGAATGTTATGCATTTTCTACCTTCATTTCCAGTTTATTTGTTTATAAACATTGGACATCAAGTTTGGCTTTAGTTTAGAAGTTTGACTTATCCATTGCCTGAGTCTCTTATGATCAAATGTGTCTTTTGCTAACTAACTATATGTTAATTAACAAATACATTAGTAAATTGTTAGTTATGTAACATTTTATCTCCAGGTACCAAGCACCATGGCCGCTGTACTCAATGAACTGGTCGGTGCGACCTGACAAAAGGTTCCGCCTGGCTCTGGGGAGTTTCGTGGAAGAATACAACAATAAAGTAATTTGTAAACTTAATTTTACTCAATATACAACATAATATATTATTAAATGATTATGAAACACGTGAAAACTCACGTGATATTAGGTCGGAGTATGCCCCACTAGCTTTGAACCCATATGGGGCCCTTAGTCATGAGCTGGTTCTTGCATCGCGGCGGATCCATATGTGTTTCATAATCATTTAATATGAATAACACTCACAATAGTTTAAATTCTAAAAATATATTATTTTCTATGAAAGATTTGATTGTTTGTTTGCTTTGAAACTACTGGACCTATTTAAAAAATTTTCAACAATTTAAAGGTACATTATCAGTTTTTTTTTTTATTCTTTACAAGTTAGCCCTTGACTACAATCTCACCTGATGGTAAGTGATGATGCAGTCTAAGATGGAAGCGGGCTAACTTGTTAGGAGGAGGATGAAAATCCACACCCCTTTTGGTTTCTACATGGCATCATACTGGAACGCTAAATCGCTTGGCGGTACGTCTTTGCCGGTAGGGTGGTAACAAGCCACGGCCGAAGCCTCCCACCAGCCAAATCAGTGAGTAACATAGGCTGTTTTTATCTCTGTATTCCCTTGGGGGGTAAAACTCCAGGTTAATTAAATGCAAAAACAATTATTCTAGGTACAAATAATTTCACTCGATGAGGAGACAAGTGAGTTCAGTGCCAAGTCCACCTTTGACCACCCGTACCCCACCACCAAGATCATGTGGATACCTGACAGCAAGGGCGTGTACCCCGACTTGCTGGCCACTAGTGGTAACATATCATAATATTTTTATGACATACTTATAATATAATTATATAATTTATAAAATAATTTTATACTACAGATAGATTATGTGACTACAAAATCGTTGCAAAAGTGATTTGAATTTAGTTACAACACTGAGCGCACACATGCCTTTTTTTGCCTTTAATTCCATTATATGTTTATGTATATATAGTTTTTACACCACCTGAACATAAAGCTCGATATTGTAGACGATATTTTAGTATTATTTGTTTAATAACGTTCACTATTTAATAAAAGATTAAATGAAATTAAGACAATTTATGTCTGCCTTAGTTTTGATGCACTAGTACCCTAGTATAAAACATCATTGCCTTTAGTGCTATTCTGAAACTATGTTAATATAAGTCAACTGTAAGTTTTGTTTTATCTCTGCATATAAAATTGTGTCTGAAAAAGGGAGATAGTGAAATTTTAGACTCACACTGTCAAGTTCTGCGAACATTATTTCAGAATAGATCTACTGTGCCCAGCATTTTCACTACTTGATGATCATGCAATCTTTGTACCGTCTAAACTATCTACCTCACTTCTTTTTAGTTACAAAACAAATTCTACTACTATAGAAGCGTCAATTGCTCAATGTTCAAGGGGCTAGACACAATTTTGAGAGTTACTGGGTTTAATTCCCACCAAATTCAATTTCGAACACTTTCCTAGCTCTCTTTTTAAGAGATTATGTTAAAAAAGTGATCAGTTAATATTCCGTTTTTGTATTAAAATGATCAAACTACTAATACTAAAACTACTTATTTCGTAGGCGACTACCTCCGCATATGGCGTGCGGGCGAACCGTACACTCTATTTGAGTGTGTGCTCAACAACAACAAGAACTCTGACTTCTGTGCACCGCTCACATCCTTCGACTGGAACGAGGTGGACCCCAACCTGATTGGCACCAGCAGCATCGACACCACCTGCACCATCTGGGGGCTGGAGACCGGCCAGATGCTGGGCCGCGTCAACGAGGTCACAGGCCATGTCAAGACTCAGCTCATTGCACATGACAAGGTCAGTGCACTTAACCTTACCTTTCGACCTTGAATCGCAAAAAACAAACGAGTGTGCTTTAGACAACTGAAGTAGAACTTCCTTAGCTTTTCCTCTCAACTTATTCGCCTCGATTCTTTTCGTACTTAACACCTTTCACTAGCTTACTAGTTACTCCCCAAGTCAAGTGTATTTGAAGAAAAACTTCTACTTCTGAAACTCTTATTGTTATTTATACTTAATTCTTGATTAGTCTTGGTTGTCTACTCAGAAAGAAAGGTAAGTAGGTAGTACTTGTAGGTTAACTGCTTCATTTTCGTCTTTGATAGGTGTGTGGCGGATTCTGCACCTAGTTATTGGGTGTGGTGGAGTCTGCACCAATTTGTGTTGATGCTTTTTCACAAAATATTACTAAAAAAGCATACATGCCTATTCATTTTGGAAATCAGTTTACAAAGAATGGGTTTGGTTGCAGGAGGTGTACGACATCGCGTTCAGCCGCGCGGGCGGCGGGCGCGACATGTTCGCGTCGGTGGGCGCCGACGGCTCCGTGCGCATGTTCGACCTGCGCCACCTCGAGCACTCCACCATCATCTACGAGGTGAGTGTCGCGTGCAGCGAGTGTGCGACATCGCGTTCAGCCGCGCGGGCGGTGGGCGCGACATGTTCGCGTCGGTGGGCGCCGACGGCTCCGTGCGCATGTTCGACCTGCGCCACTTCGGTAATGTTGATGATGTACACGAGCTCGTCTCCTCAGGACCCGCAGCACACGCCGCTGCTGCGGCTGGCGTGGAACAAGCAGGACCCCAACTACCTGGCCACCATCGCGATGGACGCGTGCGAGGTGATCATCCTCGACGTGCGCGTGCCGTGCACGCCGGTGGCGCGGCTCAACAACCACCGCGCCTGCGTCAACGGCATCGCGTGGGCGCCGCACAGCTCGTGCCACATCTGCACCGCGGGCGACGACCACCAGGCGCTCATCTGGGACATCCAGCAGATGCCGCGCGCCATCGAGGACCCCATCCTGGCGTACACGGCGGCCGAGGGCGAGGTCAACCAGATCCAGTGGGGCGCCACGCAGCCCGACTGGATCGCCATCTGCTACAACCGCCACACCGAGATACTGCGCGTGTAAACCGTGCTTTGTTACCCCTGACAGCTTGAGTATTGACTGGAGGCCATGTACGTGGATATAATGTTAGTACATACAGTGCGATGCACACTTTGTGACGTTTCGGGATATCGTGCGTGTAGTTGCGCAATGCAAAATTTTAGGTATCAGCGGGAACGTAGCGACGCATGCAGGGCATCCACGCGTTTTAATTTTATCGTACTTTATTACCTGTGCATAGCGAAAGCGACACTCGCGTCTAAATTCCGAGATGTCATAAAATTGTGTCTAATTCTGTATGGTATTTTATCGGTAAAGGCGATTTTTAGTTTACCCACTCCACAAATAGTATTTATTATCACAGTTTGTTACCCCTGACTGCTTAAACCTTGTATTGACTGCTGCCTGTTTACAATGTACATAAATGTAAACAGTTGTCACTATAGAAGCTGGTAAACGAGTTTTAGTTTACGTTACACAAATAATATGTACCACCACAGTTTGTTACCCCTGATAGCCTTGTGTAATAGGTGACCACTTTCATTGCTGATTATTGTAAAAACAGGGTTGTTATTATTTATGTTCTTATTACTTTTAGTTTACAAAAATGTTTATTATCAGGATTACACAAAACATTATTATTTGTGTAAGTAAATTTATGTCAATATTTATAATTCCATTATAACATTAAGACTGAAAATCTAATCTGACAAATTCTTGAAATGAAATTTTAAACCTTTTTGCAATATTGTTGAAAATATTAATTGGATTTGCTTTTTTAATTATTATTTTTAAAATGTGTAAAAAATTACTTCTGACGAGAATAATATTATGACGTAATTAAAACCGATTTTGAAAATTATGAATATTTTGTTCCTGGGCCCAAAGTCTAAGATAAAATGACATAAAATAAAAAAAACTCGTGATAAATTTTTCATTTGACTTTAAAAAATAGATTTTGAATTACGACTACTTTGACTACTGACTTGACTTCTCAAAAAGCATGTATAGAAACTTAAAGACAAAATGACATAAAATGAAAAAAAAATGATGTAGATTTTCTACTACTTTGACTTCTCAAAAGAGTATTTATAGAAGCTTATACTTTGCTATGAAGACCAAATCAAGCTTCTCTTTGATTTATTTGACAACATACAGTGCAAGCGACAAACAGAATCTTTAGCCGCTTATTATATTTTGCCTTTGTTATTCAACCTCTTAACAAATTGTATTGCATTCCCTCTGTAAAATATCATGATGACTTTTAAATATGCATTTAAGCTTATGAAATATGAATACTGTGTGCCTAACTTTTACTTCAATACACTGAGTATTTTTAATTTTATACCAATTTTAGGAAGATATGTACTACTTTGTTTTTATGGGAATGTTATGGATTAGTTTGTATTTCGTCACAAAGCAACATAACACATGTCAGGACCTACTAATATTGTAAATGCAAAAGCGAATGCGTTTGTTACTTATGTGGCTAACTAATGGAATATTATTAAATTAACAAATATATTCCAATTTAAATTCTCTCACCTGATGGTAAGTGATGATGCAGTCTAAGATGGAAGCGGGCTAACTTGTTAGGAGTAGGATGAAAATCCACACCCCTTTTGGTTTCTACACGACATCGTACCGGAACGCTAAATCGCTTGGCGGTACGTCTTTGCTGGGAGGGTGGTACCTAGCCAAGGCCGAAACCACCCACCAGCCAGAATTAATTTAGCAGTTTATGTTTAAAATAACAAATATACTTTAACATTTACAATGTCAGTCTGAATTAATTAAAACTCATTTTCAAGCAATTTCATGCTCAAAAAAATTTTAGCAATATACAAAAAAGGCTTTGTTTAAATTATAGTAGTTTCTAAATATCAGAATAATTCCTTGTATTGGCCCTTGATCTTTGTAGTGTAGTTATAATCATTACATTTTGATCTTTTGAAGTAGTTGTTTGTATAATATTTTAAATTATTGAAATAATATTGAATGATAATAAAATTAGACAATGAGTACTGTACTGTGATCTCAAAATTGTAATGAAAATTCACTGATGAAAGAAAAAACAAATGTAAATCTATGTAGATTTTTTAATTTTGTATAGTTAAGGACTAGATTAACTTAATTTATATACAAAAATGGTAGTATAAGTTTTCTTATAAATAAATAGTTCTATCAAACACTGTGTATTCTTTTTATAAAATCCAATGATTCATTGACATTTTATGTAAAATTACTTTCTTACAAGATATTATGTTGTATATAAATAGTTTTGTTTGCAATTTTCTATATAAACTAAATGGTTAAAATAATAATAACTGATAGATTTCTGGAAACTGCATTACAAGAACTTTGTTCCAAAAATTATTATGAAGCCAGATATACTTATGGGAATTGGGAAACAAACTGTTCTATATAAAAAACGATTCATTGCAAACAATTCACACGTCTATGATTAGAGGACTATTTTTTAAAAATTCTCTACAAGTCCCTTGTTCATTTTATTTTCTTTAAAAAAAAGAAGTAAGTCTTCCAAGGCCATAATTGTATAATACACTAGAAATTGTTGAAATGAACAATTATTTTCTGGTTGTCGTTAGGTACATGTTCCATATTAGCTCGACCTTTGTCCCAATGCAAACTCTTCATAAACCTTCAACATGGACTGTGATGTTCTAGGTTTGAAGTCTTTTAATATGTGTTCAAAATGTTCCATCGTTACTTCCCGACAATCCAGATCCTTCTCTAAAGCGCGCAAAGCCGCTTCGTGGCAAAGCGCCTCCAATTCAGCACCAGAGAAACCTCCCGTCCTCGACGCTAGGCTATGCGAATTGACATCATCGCAAACACTCATCTTATTTAACTTTAGCTCGATTACTTGCAATCGCGTTTCAAAGTCAGGCAAAGGCACGTAAATCAGTCGGTCGAGTCTTCCGGGACGGAGTAATGCTCGGTCCATTCTGTCCGGTCGGTTCGTCGCTGCTACTATTGTTACTGAATTTAAAGGAACAACTCCATCTAGTTCTGTGAGAAGTTGTGCCAGCACTCTTTCGTGTACACTCGCTTCGCCGGCGCCTCTTTCGCCGCCGATCGCGTCCATTTCGTCAAAGAATATTATAGACGGTGCAACTTGTCGTGCTTTCGTGAAAAGGTCTCTAACTGCGCGTTCAGACTCTCCGACAAATTTCGAGAACAGTTCCGGACCCTTTATTGACAAAAAATTTAACCCACTCTCGGTAGCTAATGCCTTCGCGATCATTGTTTTCGAACATCCCGGTGGTCCGTACAGCAGGACGCCTGAAGGCGGTCTTACTCCTAATCTGCGGAAACTTTCCGAATGTTTCAGCGGCCACTCTACCGCCTGACGTAATTTCAACTTCAAATTGTCTTGCCCTCCTATATCAGACCACCTGACGTTCGGTACTTCTATGAGCAACTCTCGCATGGCACTCGGTCTCACGAGCGTCAGTGCAATCATTAAATCTTCCTTTTCTATTACAGGGCTGTTGCGTTTTAGACATTTAAGCGAGGCCTGGGTGCACAAGTTCACTAAATCTGCAGCAACATACCCATGAGCGAGATCTGCTATTGATTCCACATCAATAGATGCCACCTTGTTAGGAAGATTTTTTAGTAGAGCGTACAAAATTTCCCTTCTCCTTATTCTATCAGGCACTGGTACTTCTATCTCTTTATCTAAACGTCCGAACCGCCTCAACATCGGATCTATCGCGTCAGGTTTTCTAGTCGTCGCCAAAACAAAAACCTTGTTAGATTCTTGGTGTAAATTATCTAATAGAGAAACGAATGCGGAGGTTACGCGCCTTTCCTGTTCTGTGCTGCCAGCAGAACGTCGCGGGCAAATGGTTTCTATTTCATCTACCAGAATAATACTCGGTTCATGCATAACAGCCTTAGCGAATAAACCTCTCATTGTAGATTCAGTCTCACCAAAATATTTGCTGAATATTGTTGGCCCATTGATTTCAATATGATAACAATTGTCTATTAGATGTTTACAAATAGCCGTTTTACCAATCCCTGAGTGTCCATGCAATAAAAGACCCCTAGTGGGTTGAAAATTAGCTGCCAACCCTTGCGTGTCGAAAGAAATGTTGATTAGTGTTTTTATTTCATCCACTATATCATCAACACCACCTAAGATTACAGGTTTCTTGTCTACTTTTTTGTCAACATTCTTTTCAATGTTCCAAACTGTGTTTTCACTTAAAACATACCATGAACCATTAAAATGTTCCGATGTTTCTGCACTTTTAATATTGATAAATTCAATTTGTAGTTTTCTTCCAAAATAATAATAAACAAACACAGTTCCTGTGTTCACATAATGATTTAGAAATCTCTCTTTTAAAATATCACTGATATCTGTATCTTTTTTATGGTTTCTTACTTTAACAGTAACAAACGACGCTGGTGGTACCACACCCTTCAGACTGGTTACACTCACATGTTTACTGTCACTACACCAAGCACCAATAAGATCTGTGAACAATAAGTTTCAATTTAATGTAATGGTTCCTCCTTTGTTATTTTTATTTTTGAATTAAAAAAATAAAAAGGAGTGTGGATTTTCATCCTACTCCTAACAAGTTAGCTTGCTGCCAGCTTAGATTGCATCATCACTTACTATCAGGTGAGATTGTAGTCAATTGCAGTCAATAAAAAAAAATTAAAACAAAATAAGATTTGTTCTATTAAAAATGAACTAAAATTTTAATTGAAAAAGTCAACAAGCAATTGCTGAAAATACCAGAAACCACTTACTTATAAATTGAATAAATATAACATTTTTTTTTCACAAGAAAGTTATTTTCGTTTATCTTGAAATTAACTTATTTTCAAATATGATATTTTATTTTTTGCAACAACCAATTATGACAATTATTGCCCAACACTAAAATTATTTGTTTGTTCGAAAGTAAACTTATAAGTGATTACATAAATATGTTATGAAGATGAAAAAAAATCATTGATGGAGTAGTATATTAATCAAACATTATTACAAAATATAATGTTTGATTAATATACTACAAGCCCTTGAACAAAAATTACATGTGAAATTAACCAACATGAATAACACTTATCAAGGTCACAAGCCTTACTCTTCACTTGCGTACTCACCACTGTACCGCTCAGAATAGACAGCATAGTGCTTAGAGTTATTTTCTGATATAGTAACAGCCTTCTAAGTGTTGGTTCATTTCACAAGTAATATTTGTTCAAGGGTTTGTAGTCTATATTATCAGCCCAATATACGGCCAAGACTCTCGTGCAATGGGATATGAGCCCACTGACTAATGTGGGTTAACTGACTTATTAAGGTTATAATGTTAAATTCTTTAACTACCACTATCAGATGTGATAATGGCCAGGACCAATAGTTTAACATGCTCTCTGAGGCACAAGGTTATAACACCACAAACTTCCCAACTCCAGGATGATCAATCAGTATTACATAACCCAGCTCACAATCTGAAGTCACAATCTAATCAGCCAACAAGGCAGTTAATTGTTCTTGCTGTTGTGATAGCCCAATAAATATGAAATCTGCCTTCAATTCAAAAGTTGTAGGTTCCAATCAGGTGCGGGGCATGCACTTTCAACTTTTCAGTTAGGTGCATTTTAAGAACTTAAATATCATGTGTCTCAAAAGGTTAATGAAAAATATTGTAAGGATACCTGCGAATATCAGAATTTCCTTAATTTAATAAAATTCTCCATCACCATTAGGTGCAGTGGGTCACCTGCCAAGTCAATCTACTATAGCTATAAAAAATATATATATATAAATATGACTCCAAGAGTGTGATATCTGGAATAATACAATTTTAAAGGAAGCTACTTTTAAATTTTCAAAACATTTTGTTTTAGCACGAAATTTCACAAAAAAAAACTCTGCTGTATAGTTGTATTTTTCGTGATATCACAATAATGAGCAAAGAAGTGATACAAAAAACCAGATTATTTGTGTACCTGCAGCCGGTAATATGACAGCGGCAGGAGCAGAGGCTCTGGACGGCCACATGCGTTTCAACAGCGTCGGAGCGCCGTCTCTTTTCAGCTCCAACGGTTTCCCGATCACTGCACCGATGAGAGCCCCCGCCGACGGGTGGACCAGCACCGCATCCCTTGGCACGTTATCTGGTGGCGCACTGGCTCGCTCTAGCCACGTAAACAACGTCTCGCTTTCAACGTAAGGGCATTTTACTTGCTCCTTTGAACAGTTTAAATCTATGTGTACATTTTTATCATTGGTTAGAATGCTGCAGTGACAAGTTTCGCATTCGACCCACAGTGTTTTTTTTGTTTGTTTTGGCGGCATTTCACTAATGTTATACTAGTATTATAAACATTTATAACGCCATTAATCAATTCTAACGCTTTATTATTATATTAATAATTAATAGATTTAAAAAGTTTGTTTATTTTCAAACCGTGCGCACATTGTGAATTGTGATTTCTCTGTCTTTGTCAGTGTCATGTCAATCTGTGCTTGTCACTGTCAGTAGCCAAACGAAGTGCCATAGACAAGAAAGAAGATTTTTGTTTATGTGATCTCAGAGGAAATATTATTGCAACACTTCATAGACAATACAAACTAGAACTCTTAGACAGAGAAAGTTCCATCTACGTTAATAAATAATTAATTTTCACGAATTTAAGTTTATGTACTGATTATATTTATTCTGTTTAAATGCTTTAATGACGTACCTTACTATGTATATTTTCAAAGCAAGTACCTGTATCTTATATAAACACTTTTTACTTTAATAACTATAATAACTTAGACCATTAATAACTGGACGTGGTTCCAGTTATTAATGGTCTAAGTCTGTCGTTTTTTGAGGGGGACGAGGTAAACTCACACATCGAAAACATTTAACACCATTATGTATATTCTGTGTCCATACACTACACACAAATATAAAATTGATTCACAATACACACACGCGTAATTTTACACAGATTAACCACAGTATATAAACACAGAATATTCGACTACTTGATCGATTTTGCTGTTGCGTCAAAAGAATCGATTCTTTATAAAAATTGCTTTTATTACAAATTTGATAAAATTAAGGTAGAAATACTTACAAATGAAACGTTACTCCATCTTTTACTAATCTACGAGTTTTTGGCCGTTTTTTATGCCATTCAACTACACAAACCGGCATTTTAGGGAGCTCTTTACACGACGAAAACGATCACAACAATGAAACATCGATTCTATAGCAACAGTTTTTATAAACTCGTTAGATCATTGATTTTTGATCTTTGCCAGAGGGGTAACGGATATCGAGGCAGGTCCTGTTATTAATGGTCGAAGATAAAAATAAAAAGATCACATCGACAGTGTGAGTTTCGAACTCGCATCTATCGCTCTCTGTCTATAGTATAATGTTAAACAGAGAGAGATAGAGGTGAAAAAAATACTTAATTAGCCGTTTTGTCAATGTCAATTGTCAATTTGACAACAGTCAACTGTCAAAGCAAATGTCTTTTGTCATCACTTTAAGTTGGATTGATTCATGATTCTTAATTTTATTTTTATTTTTAAATTAATCAAATTACTAATTAGATTATGAAACAAAAATGTTCTTTTCTTAGTGAATACTGTTTCGATTAAGAAACGCCAACTTTACTAATAGTACGTTTAAGACGTTGTGTTAAACCAAACAAGTAAGATGACTCTGGCAGAATTTTTCAGTTGTTCTCTGCTCGCTTTCGGGCCCCCATTCGCTATGTTTGCGCTGACGATCGCGAACGACCCGGTCCGCATCATCATAATGATCGCGGCGGCTTTT